>NC_135212.1:26537914-26837914 GCF_052324685.1 Brachyhypopomus gauderio
CTCACTCCACTACCTAGAAGAGTTAAATTTACTGTCATGTTTTACACAGACAATCCCTCTCTGTCCGTCTTCCTTTTCGTGAACCTTATTCTAACCTCCGGTGAGCAAAACACTCTAAATCATTTTGGTGGCGTAAAGCTATCAGGCTTCTTATCTAGCCTAAAGATGGAAAAAGGCTAATGGATCATAATTACTGTCACTTTTCATAATGTTAACCTTTCCACTTTTTAAATAACGTACTCCACTTAAAGACACCCCTGCAGAGAAGGATTTAGCTGTTGCCCTCTGTCTGGAGGTGAGGGGGAAGCCAGCAGGCCTGTGTCCTGGGCAGCGTCCCTGCCTGCCCACGCGGGTAGCAGCTCAGCCCCTGGGCCCTCCAAGGGTCCGTGTTTTATGGTGAGGTGTCTGCGTTCTGAGAAACTGTGCTACACCCGTCATGTAGAAATGAGATGGACGGTCTGTTTGTCCTGTCTCTCTCTAATGGAGAGACATTGTGAGCTTCATCTTCTTTGTTGACACTCGTACAAAACATTCCGAACTGCAAATCCTCAGTACCAGCACACACAAATGCGCAAACATGAATTAGGTTTCTACTATATTGTGAAATAAAAATAAATCGCACTTGATGTCCAACAAAAATGAACAGACAGGCAGACAGACTAATTCACCTGTACTTGACAGGTGAACGTTGAAAAATGAACTTTGTCCCATCTAGTCAAACATGTCCTGGTATACATCTCAGCCGGACCCCATAGGTGCATTCCCAGAATTGTTTGGTTACACTTCTGTGAAACAAGCCCTCAATCTGGCAACCACATCATCCCGGCCACAACCACAAGGAGGGTTGCCAGAGTTTTCAGAAAAAGAGAAGGAGAAGTTTTAAACAGACACTCACTAATAGCCTTAGCAACCCTTTCAGTGGACAAAACTACCTGAAGGGATTAGGGGTGCTGGTGCTAGTGTTGGGGGACAGGAAGTGCGTTGGGGATGGGGGTGGGACGGGGGCGGGTCTCGGAGGCCCCGCCTCCTCTTCTCTGCGGCAGCCACGTAGCAGCCAGCACGTCTCCTCCGACAGCTCATTACGCTGCTTGCTAGACCCAGCTGCCTCCCGCCATACTGGGACACATCCAAATGTGAACAGGTCCCAATCTCATTTTCACACTGTTTTTCAAAGAGGATTAAATGCAGAGTGTGCTGAGTGACCTCATCCACACCTGGCATTTCTCTCCAGCTCGTGCTCTCTCTCTCTCTCTCTCTCTCCCTCTTTCTCTCTACCTATTTCTATCTCTCCCTCTCCTTGTCTCTCCCTCCCTTCCTCTCCCTCTCTGAAGGTGTATGAGGTGTTTATCGCCCGTGGGGGGGTCAACCCCCGCTCGGCCTCTTCCCGCCACCCACGAGTCTGCAAAACTTTCCCCCACTCTGCAGTCACATGTTGATTAGCCCTTCAAACGTTTGAACATTAAAACCCAATCTGGAGAAATCAAAGCAACATGTGAACGCCATGATTAGTGTCAAAAGTATTACCATGCCATTCACTCAGAGAGGAGAGCCTTGCGTGTTCCTTCTTCATGCATCTCCGCCCTAGGAATGACAGGCAGGGGGAATAAAGGACTCTTAAACTTTATCACTTTTTTCAAACCTTTTCAATTTAATTTCATTGCAACTTCTATGAGGCGCTTACAATCAGTTGAGAAAATATTGTCTCAGCGCCAAAATATCCGGAGGAACTTCAGGGCTGCATAACTGTGCCCAGAGGAGAAGAGGGAAGTTCACTGACGTACCTGCTCCCTGAGCTTTACGAGAAGACCTCCCTGAAATGCTCGACCGTTGTACCTGTAAAAGCTTCACCAGGTCAAGACGAGCAGTTGGACAAGGTAGGCGTTCTTTCCTTCAATGCCCAGACGTTCCTGTGGGCTGGAAAAACATTTTCTTATGTCTTTAAAAGAAAAGTAGAGGCTTCCTCACAATGGCTTCAGTGAGGATCTTTCCGGAAGCAGCCCGCACCGAACAGAGAGGTGAGGTCGCAAACCGCTGATCAACAGCACACGGTGGATGTGAGTTTTTATTGGATACTAGACTACGCTTCTGCGCCCGTGTGGAACAGGAGGCCAGACAGCACTGGACTCCCAGTTGAGCTTCAGTTCCAAGCTCACTCTATAGCCCACAACACGCCTCCTTCAGTGCACCAAACAAGCCGACGGGAGGAAGAGGAGCAGTTGTGCGGTGTGAGATTTGGGCCCACTGCTTTGGTGTCACTGGTTCTAATTGTCAAAAATTCAGTATCGGGGAGAAAAATGTCCATCTACCAGTTTGATTCCTCAAGGCAAAAGGGTTTGAGTCAAAAAGGAAGTTGGTGATATGAGCGTATTATCACACGGAAGGAAGTGTTCAAGTCTTGCAGGATGATAGTGAATGTCTGGCTACGCACCATACAAAGCAATTAACCCATTCTCAGAGTTAGCAGGGCCCACAGATAAGAGAACGGTTCTTATCATCCCTACTCGCCATCAGCCTCACCGTCATGCAACGATCACATAAAGATCAAGAACTGGAAGTGTACTTACATGTACATGAATGTTCAAGAATGGGGTGAAGATAGGAGAGATGGGGGAGAGCTTGATATGTGCCCAGTGGAGCTGTGTTTTAACCCAGTGACCATTTACACAATGCAAGTGTGAACTGCTGGGACAGTGTGTGTACTGCGAATGAATGAGACTAGTGTCTGCACTGTATGCCAAGACTGAAAAACACCCAAATCTAACACTCACATCAGCATGAAATGGTCCTTAACAGTCAGTTGATCTTACAAATACACAACAGTGACTTGGCTCTGTGTTTCCTGGCCTGTATGTCCAGCAGTGTGAGAGAAAAGGCAGGCGTAGGTTTGAACATTATATCCAGGAAGAGATGGATGCCCTGTATATTAAACACATTTTCATTTGTTTACACCCAGCATTTAATTGTTACGACTGCCATTCCACTAGTGTGTTAAAGACTACAGCCTATAACAATGAGTTCGTAGGACAATATCATTGTGAAAACGCAGTGAAAATCTAAGTTTTACACAGGCTCAATGAAGCATAATGAGTCCATCTCCACCACGCCATCATCCAGTCTGGTAGAAGTTCAAATCCCTGCACTGTAATACTGGCCAGGTCTTACTCTCTTACTCCACAGGTGGAAATACGACTAGGGCACTGCAAAACTCTTGATTGCACTACTCATTCACATCTCTCCATGGCACACAGCCCTCCTGGCTAAGACCACCAGATACAGGAAGCAGCCTCGGTCTGCGAACTCCAGTGCAGGTGTGCGTGAAACTGTCCTGCGCATGCACAAAGGGAAAAGTGGATCAACTGCGGCTTGGCCCAGCACTTCGTTTACAGTTACATTCAGGTCGACCTATAGTAGCCAAAGCCCGACCCGGGACTCAGCCTTCACCGTCAAAACACGTTGCGTATGACTGAAGCGAACATCCTGATGCTCACCGTGTCGTCTTGCCCAACCCATACCAGCGTCTGCAGGAATCCTCCCCACATCACAAGGTGTGGGAGTCGAGTCAGCCCTTTACCACCACCACACCGATGGCTATTTCAGCAACAGTCTGGCACCAAGTATCCATCCAGCACCAGAGTCTGATTGGACTCCCTGTGTGCAACAACAACAGCATTCACTAAAGTCTCCCCAGCGTGGCAGAGAACTACACTGATGATATTCCGTTCCACAGATGTAATGTTTACATTTAAAAGAGGTTCATTCATTAGACTTTCCCCGTCACTCTCACCAGACTCCCGCTTTACCAAAGTGACGCAACATTCCAGCCTTATTGACAAGTTTTGGTTGCTAATGGCGTGTGTAAGGTGCCACGCCTGGGTGGGAAGGAGCACACGTGGCCTGCAGGCCTGGAGGTCTGGGGCCTTCGTTCCTCCACAAACATACGTGTAGACAGAGCCTGGCAGGCACATCCACACGCCCCTACCTTACATACTCCACAATGTCTGTGCTGCAGTGCAACCTGGAACAACTCAGGCTCCCTGCATGTGCGTTCCTGCCCAGATCTGAAACATCCACATGTGGGTGTAGTGTGACAATGATCTAGTATGATCTTCCCTCTGGATTAGTTGGAGCTGTGTTTAATTGATTGAATTTAGATTAAGGTAAGTTGGCTGTTAAATGAACAGCTAGGTCTGTGTACGAAAGGTGAGGATGTTAATGATCCATTGAATACTGTGGTTTGGGTTTGTGGAGAGCTCTTTTGAAGTTTCAGCAAGTGCATCTTTAAAGGCTCCATCCAGCTCTACCACAGCAGTACACAGCACTGCTGCCTCAGTCCAGAAAATTCCTGTCTCAGGCTTTAAGGTCTTGTCTCTCGTCCCTAATGCTCTGGCTATATTCAGCTCACATGAACACACTGTGGTTCACTTTATTTGCAATTCAACTATAATCTACTTAAGGCTTAAAAATTCAAATTTAATAATCTTAATTATTATGGTGCAAAGTATTAAGCTATTATGTAATTTTAGATGTAATCAAGAGTCAGTAGGAAAATACTGATATAAACAAACTATATATATACACAAATCCATGATGGTGGTTTTAAACTCTGCATTCAAAGCCACCAGTTAAAGAATTCATAGATCCAGCACTGAATCAAAAGTTGTTTGATTCCAGCACTGGCCAATTTACAGCAGCCCAATTCTAACTCAACAGCTACTGTAAAATCTGCAGTGTATCCCACACCTCGATGTGCCACTGAGGACAATCAATGGAGATGGAGCAGTTTGGGGGGGTGGAATCTCCTGTAAGGGTTGCACAGGCCAAGCCCCTGCACAGCTGAGTCCCAGGTCACTGGCCACGCAGTTGCCCCTACACAACCCACCACAATAGGGCAACAGCAGACTAGCCAAGTTTCCCCGACAGGCAGGCACTCAAATCTCAATATAACTCCCTTTTCTCAATTTCTATTTCTGAATATCTCGCAAGCTCTTGTGCTCCTCATGCTGCAGGACCCAGGCTGGGGATACAGATGAGCTCTTTGGACATCTCTGCTTCCTGCTATTCTACATGTGTCACCAAGCCTGTACACTGGAATTCCTATAGGAACGCCAGCGGGTGGAGATCTGTCTGCGTCAGGAGCTGAGAAACATCTACTGACCTTGCCGGAGGAAAATGTGACCAACCACACAGTTGCCCCAGGTCTGCTGTAGATTCTGGCCCACAGTTACAAGGCCTGACCGCATGACCACACAGTCTCTGTACTGGTCAAAGCATGAAAAAAGGCATCTTGGGAGGTCTCTTACTGGAGGTGCATTTCCAATGACAGGATATGCTTCCAGTTGCTGGGTTTTTTAACCCTGTAATCATCGTAAGGACTAGATACAACGAATGCACGCAAGGAAACTCCTGCCTTTGGGACAAGCAATGAGAAAAATGCAACAAAGTGCTGGTCACCAGATCACTCGCTGAACTCATTTGCAGACGCAGGGCAAACGGTTTCCTCAGCTTTCCTTGCTAGGTCGCGGCGTAGATGCTCACGAGAAAACACCGTGGACGTTGTCAGGAAGTGATTTACAATAGTCATTTACAGAGCAAACAGTTATGCTCCCCTCATGCGTTCATGGGACACAGGACACCGACGCACATTAATATGACCACAACACGTGTTGAGCTGCCGGCTCTGCGATGGAAGCGCTGCAGTTTTCTTCTCCCCTCCTCGTCACAGCCCATAAACCATATCCAGTGATTAATGCATCAATCATTCTACATGAAAGCCTGGGAGTAGTTTTGCCCTGGCGCTGTCAGGAGGCCCCGGCCTGTGGCTGACTGACAGGAATATGGATGCCGTTGGTGGTAAATGAGCTCTAACGGTTCCTCGGGGTCTCGCCGCACGGCCCGCCGGCCCTGCCGCGCTGTTCCTGGCCCACTGATAGAATTAAGGGGTCCCTGAACCATGCTGCTCACGCTTCCTGAAGCAATTACCATGAAGCAGCGGGTCCACCGCCCGGCGGGACGCGTGTGTGCGGAGCGGCGGGGGATCCGGGGGGTGTTTAAACAGAGCGGCGCGGGGCGCATCCCGCCACCCACGCTAGAGAGGCCAGGAGAAACAGAGCGGCCCCGTGCACACGGAGCCACCCGCCCCTCGTGCTTCTGGGGCTTTTTTTGGGGTTTTTTTTTCCTGCATTGTTTTGCTTCTCGTCCGAGTCGCCCGTCACGGCCAGCGCGGTGGGTGGGGATAGATCTGTTTTCACAGACTGAGAGCCATAAGGAATTACCGACTTGGCATGTAACAGGAGAAAATATTATATTGTAGACAGATGTCCCTCATCCTCCTAAGATGGGTTCTGGGTGCTGTTAGTATACAGAGGAGGGCAGGTAGAGTCCCACTAAAAGAATAAAACAAAATAAAAGTGCAAGACGTTTCAGAAACTTGGAAAACTTCAGTACAGGCTCAACAGTACACATGACTCTTCAGATTCCTTTAAGCTTAAGATAGAGCTGAAATTGAGCCGCATCAGTATTGTGTGTAAAGTATTTGTAATTCGAACAGTTCAATTACAAATACAAGATCTGAGTTGTTGAGAATGCAGAAAGGACCACATTACATTGAAAATACATAATAATGACAAGAATCAAGAATCTTGACCAGGATGGCAAAGTTTCTAGATCAACACTGAAATTGTGATATTCGTGAGGCTATCGCATTCATTTATCAGGATGAGTAAGTGAGCATTATGGCACTGTTTGTTTTTGGAGTGGTCTGCATTAAATTGAATTAGCACAACATTCTCCCAAAATCATGCGAATTCCCAGTTGCCCTCAAGAGAAGGAAACGCTTGGAATTCTGCCCCAGGAAGGTCACTATTCTTCTGCGTTGGGCTGCAGCACATACCAAGGGTAGGGTCAAAGGTCACAGGGACTAGTCATTCTGCAATGCCCTGGCGCCTGCCGGCACAGCCCTCAATTTGTAAAAGGCAAACTCCAACCTCGGAGGGCTTCCCTGGCAAAACAGAGGACTTAAACACAACCAGCTACCCCACGGCCCCACAAGACTCCACATCCTGGCCCCAACTACCTAAATAAGAGGAATTACCCCACTACCATTCTGCTCTGTGAAAACACACTTTAATAAGAGAAATTATCTTAAGTCCAATCAACATGCTTAATAAAAGGAATGACCTTAGTTATGGGACGGGTCCAGCCAAAAGGCCTTATTAAGAGGTTTTACGGTAGGTGAGAGCAGCTTCGCCCAGTTCTCCAGCTCATTACTCCTGGATTTATGCGGGATCTTATGCCATGTGCGAGGCGGTGCTCTCCAGTGCTTAACACCCCTGACCCTGCCTGTAAATAAGGAAATTAATAAATAGGGAGCTAATCTGTAGGGGACAAAGGAGAAAATTGCAAACTAGTTCAACTTAACCAGAAAGGACCGTTCACTGCTAGGTCATTCTGAAACAGAGTTCTGCTGTAAGCAGTGGGATAAGATTGACGACTGAATTTATCTTTCACCATGTGCATAATTGATTTGGCTAAATTCATTATACACATGGTGACATGGTTTTCATTTTTCTTAATTAACTTAATGCTCATGGTGATATATATTATTTACCATTTAATATCCATAACGTTTAATCACAATGGTAGAAATTAAATTCTCCATGAATTGTTTCCCTTATATATTGTATTTTGAAGTACAAGTCTCTAAAATGTAGACATGAGCAGCAAATTCTTTTTTTCCACTCTGGTGGTTTTACTGGGATGAGAGAAGGCAGGATGTTCACATCTTAAAGTCCCCCAGAAATAAATCTATAGTGTACAACCCAGCTAGGCTCAGCCAAGATGACTTCTAGAGGCAAACAAATCTGGCTACACGTTCAAAGGGAAAGGGTTCTGTTATTACAGTGGATCCAACATATGCATTTTAATGCAAAAGAAAAAGTACAAAATAAAATTACCTATTAAAACCTTCAAAACATTTAGGTATAGAGTGTTAACCTTACTGTATGAAAATATGAGGTATTGTTTATCTGAAATCTTAAATGAAATCTTAACTACAAAAAAGAGGAGTGAGTACTTAGTAAACTGCTTTTCAAATTTTAACCTTAAAGAGAGATTACATTGGCTATACAACAATGTCTTCATCTGCTTAAAATTCTATTTCAATTATTTGGTAATAGAATTCATAAACATATCATTTCAATACTATATTTCAAAATTGAAATTCACTAACATTGCTGCAACAGAGAGAAAACCTTTCTGTAAAAGAGAAGTTTACATCAAGAACCTATTACGTGAAATTTACAATTATTTAAAAAAGCAAACAAACTGCATCATTTCAACATTTAAATTCATATTTGAAAAATTGTACATTAACATAAATAAGAAACAGTACTTATTTTTACAAAATAAAAATCCTCCATGATCCCCCCCAAAGAAAGTCTCCATTCCTAACCAAATGCCCAGTTTAGAGCAGGGGTCATTTCTGCTGCTGTTTACTCGTTAGTAGTTTCTGTCCTGCGGGGAAGGTGTGTGCAGGTTATATAAAGGTGTTTAAACTGCTTCTTTAATCCATATAGATGACAAAATTTATTTGACCCTTTTAATAAGCACAAAGTCTGAAGTTAAATCTTTACTTCACTGGACACATTTTGATTATATTAAACTTGAATGATAAATAAATATAAGTTCAAATAAACAAATCTAAATTAAAAAATGAATCCAAAACACAATAAATCAAAAATCTAAATTAATTTCCCCATCAAATATTATATAGCTTGGCAAATATTATACATGAAATGACATTACATTCTGAATTCTGATTCTAATCATTTAGAGATGCTAAATAGACCCAAAAGTGTAACAATACTCTATTGTGTTGTACTTAAAATTATGAATAACTTTATGTAGTTAAAATACAAAATAGGCCATAAACCTGAATATGATATAAAAATATTTTTCAGTGGTTTACCCTGAAAACCTGGTGGCCCTGTTGGCCCTGTTGCTGGGACACCACTTCCATTCCACTGATGGAAAAGCTCACTGAAAGGTGGACAGAGTGAGAGACAGTGAGACAACTACATTGTCTTTCTACTCTCTGCACAGCATCATCTCTCTCTTTTTTTTCCAGGGAAGTCTTTCACAGACACACTGGCTACATCTCAGCCCCAGACGGCAGTCTGTCTGTTCCCCTCTGAGAAACACAGTGTCCTGTTTCTTATACTGGGTGTTAGCGAGCAATTATCACGACCAATGGGGCAAAGCCTTTGACATGGTAATTGCTGTTCAGAGCACACAGGGCCCGTACACCCCAACCTGTGTCTCTCATTTAGCAGCAGAAAACCAGGCTCTACGGGGGAAGAGCGGCTGTTTGAGTCTCTGAGCCACCAGGGGCCCCTGCAGGATCCCCTCACGTTTCTGATAAAAGCTGCTCCCTTCTGCCGTCCCTCCCGTCGGTCGGTGTTCTCGTATGGGCCGGGTCCCGGCCCTGATTTGGCCCAGCTGGAGGAAGCGAGTGATCAGAGCTGGGCTGGTGCAGACAGAGCTAAAGTAAACAGCCGTGGTGGCTGAGCAGGCAGTTAGCAGCCCTCGGACAGATGATCGGGGGGCCTGTGCGGACCACACACACAGGCATGCTCTCCCGGACCACACAGGGGCCCGAGTGGGGGGGGGGGGGGGTGGCTCAGGGGGCCTACGCACGCAAACACACGCCCCATCGGCAGGGCACTCCTACGGGCAAAGGCTAGCCCTGGGTCAGGGCAGGGCCAGCTGAGAGCACGGGGTATTAACAATCTGGCATGGGCTGTAAATGCCCCGTGCAGAGCAGAGTGCAGCCTCCAAGTTCGCCGGCTGACATTCAGAGCTTTCTTCTTCTTCTTCTTACAGCACAAATAAACTCTCTCTCCCCTTTTTGCAGAGGTAAACACAAACAGGAAAGGCCTGGCCAAGCAGCCACGTTGTGCTGCTTCCTTCTCGCTGCAACAGCTCCATCACTAAACCACTCATTGGGCTCCCAAATAGCAAAAGGGAAAATGCAGAGGCAAAGCATCTGTAAGAGAATATCCACACACAGGGACTGGAGCCAGCGGCACCACAGAAAAGTTCCTGTGACACTGGAGCTCAGACTTGTGATCCTGTGTATTATAAGAAGTCCAGGAACAGAACTGTGAGGGGACATCCAGTTTTCTCATGCAGGACACACGTAAGGTTTACCCTGGTCATCATTTTCTTTTTTCTGCTCACGCTTACACACATAAACGCAGGCGGCACTGAACAAGCATCATGTGAGCCATTTGTTTGAGAGTTTATCTGGACAGTGTCAGGTTGACCTGAGGGGCAGATAGAGGAGTAATGTTCTCAATCATAATTACTCCCCCCAATTCCACCAATCACTCCATCTGGAGAGGTGAGAGACAGAGAGAGAAAGAGAGAGAGAGAGAGAGAGAGGGAGAGAGAGGGCAAAGGAGTCTGCAC
Organism: Brachyhypopomus gauderio; assembly: GCF_052324685.1. Taxonomy (NCBI): domain Eukaryota; kingdom Metazoa; phylum Chordata; class Actinopteri; order Gymnotiformes; family Hypopomidae; genus Brachyhypopomus; species Brachyhypopomus gauderio. The sequence goes on from NC_135212.1 coordinate 26,548,382, forward strand.
ACTACTGTAATCATAAGATAAGTTTAAAAGATAAGTTCATACTTTATGCTAATGCTCCAAATACACACAGAAACATTGCAGCTGGCAACGACACAAACACAAACTCATGCACATCTCATTTTTAAATTCCATGTATTTAAGATGAAATATGGATGTAGCCAAAGCCACACTTCACATTACACCTGACTCAAATAAATGGTATAACCGATTTATTTCACCCAGGTGCAAAATGGATTTAAGTGCTTATAAATAGCCTCATGGGGCAGAATATTCATCAAGAGTTTTTGGAACCGTCTAAATCTCAGGATTGAGAAATATTATGTGCTGAGTTGCAAAGCGAAGTTGAAAAGGTTGAAGAGTGAAAGTTAAGATTGAAAGATTTTTACAAAAGAAAAAAAAATCTAAAAAAGCTTTAATTTTGTAAAATATGAGTATAGGCTCCACCCATCCTTCAGCCCTTTTTCAATTGTGAGGTTAAAGCCTTCAGGTCACAGGATCACTGATAGCCGAGTGCTTTAACATGGCAGAGCAGTGACAAACAACGTGCCAGCAACAGTGGTCCTGTAGTCCGAAACTGACCAGGGAGGAATGGTGTAGCTTTAGACGTAGAAGACTTTTATTACATTGACTGAGAGTCAGTGATTGAATACTTTCAAGTCTGCGGACAACCACAAAAAGCCTTTGTGATCTAAGAATAGCATCGTCTGTGTCATGTGAGTGGCAACGAGTATATTTGTATTATGTTTGGGATTTTCAAAGCAGTGTATTTGGCTATAGAGAGCATGGGTGCTGAGATGGCCACGGAGAACGGATGGTTTAGGGCCCCAGAGAGAACAGAGGCTCAGTACTGAGGGCACCGGGGGGCTGTTCTGTGCTGAGCTACAGAGCAGAGGATGGTAGCACTTGTCTGGATACTGGCAGGGTCAGGGTGCACCAGTGAAATATGGCTGAGAGGCAGAAAAAGAATAACACAGACTCTCTTCTTCCTGCAGGGCTCTGAGGGTGTCTGGGACCCTGCTGGGCGACACATGGGTCATGACCCGTCCAAGCAGGGAAGCTGGCTCTCACACACACGCAGACATACACAGCATGGGAACTTTAGAGAAGCTTGACAGACATGCATGTGCGCATTCACACACACACACACACACACACACACACACACACACACACACACAAAAAGCACACCTGCACAGAAACGGGAAAACTGTGAATCCTACGCACTTTGAGAGTGTGCAGGCAAAATGCATTTGTTAAAGAGAATAAGGCATGGGTTTGGTTTTCTTTCAGTCCCTTTTGCTTTTGCTATATGTTGTCAGTTCAATTTTTAACACCAGTGCCTTATGTTAGTTATTCCTCGGGATGTTTAGAGGATTGTCTAAATAAAAAAAGGTTTTTACACATATATCCTGCATACTATACACCCTAAGAATAAATGTCCCATAAAAATAACTAAAAAAAAAGAAAAATAACAGTAGTGTTAGCCCTTGTTTGTTTGTTTTTATTCAACTCCACTGATAAAAGCACTTGTATTGCGGATATAATAAACTTATTTTAACCGGCACTGACAAAAATAATGCGTGTCACATGTAACACACAAGTAACATATGCAAATACATTTGTAATAAAAGATAACCTCATAATAAGATACAAACAGCGTGTTGTTGAAAATACAATCGTAGCATGTAACAGAACATTTGTTTAGTAATTCGTCTGCATGATTCGCGCAAATTAGATTTTACAGGAGATGTTGCATATCAATTCTTACCTAAGAGGCAACACGGGCTTCGCAGGATTTAGCGAACATTGAACGCCAGCAAACTAAACGTTACTAAACGTTGAGTATGTTATACAACACGTTCATTATAGTCAGACCTATAAGCAGCATTAATTACATCCCACTGGTAACTGAACGTTTGTTCATCTATTGTTTAATGCGTGAGATTAATAAGTGTCTATTTGGCGTTGCCATGGCAGTTGGAATAATGCAGCGTGACTCTCACGTCCTTTGCCTTGACCTCCTGCTCTGAGGAGATGCCGGCACGGATCTGCGGTCCCTCCGCGGAAAAGACTGCCCACCTGGCAAGGAAGCACCTCGCACGAGTGCGTCGCAATACAGGAAGACTAAAGAAAATACTGACTCGCTGTTTTTTTTTATTTAAGCGCGTTTCCTTTGACGGCGACAGTGACCCAGATACCAACGTTACGTCCGTACCAACGTCAACACGCAGCCTGATGCGCAGGACACTAGCCACCTTACACAGCCTGAGATATTTGAGCGGCATTAAACGCCGCATTAGAAAGAGTTTCTGTGGTGTTAATGGTATATTGTGGAAGTTAGGCTATATAAAGTTCAGATTTAAAAAACGTTATGACCTGTCGGTTTTCCTCACTTCTCATTTGATCAATTATTAATTTGTTGTACAATTGGTGATGTGCAGAATGACTCAAATATTTTTCCTTTGCGATTAACAGGTGATACATTTAGAGATAGAGACGCATTTAGAGATAAATTATATCAAGGAAATAACAAGACAATTAATATTGATTAATTTATTCATGAAGATAATGTTTTGAGTCATTTTACCTATTTAAAATGTCAACGAAAAAGAATCTAAAATCGTGTGCCGTTAGATATTTAATTATTGCATATTAAAGTTGGTTTATAATGCTCTTTTGTAGTATAAAAACATCACGTGAACAGTTAAATGCAGGAAAGGCACGCGGGGGGAAGGTGCGCGCTGCGTTCCGTGTGCTGGTACTGATGAGGACGTCGCAGTCCCCACAGAGCGCGCAGACGCTACCAAAGCAGCCTTTACACGGACCACTTCAAATATTAAAACAAACGCCACTACTTGATCTAATATCTTCATATACTTTAATCTTACTAATCTGAAATCAGTCCCAACACATTGTTTCTACGTAGTAAAAATTTAGATAATTGCATTTTATGGTCGATTTTTGCATTCCGCTTTATCATTAACATGACCAGGTATAATGTTCCTTTGATACACAATATTTTAAGAGCTGTTTTAAGAAAAATATTAGGTTAGTTTTTTTGTTGTTCTAGTTACAGAGTTGCGTGTTCCAACAAGTGATAAAACCTGATAAAAAAGCCCATAATATTGCATATAACTAAGAGTTTTAACTAATAAATGCTTTAGGTAGCTATAGTTAAACGACATTAGTAAAATAACTATGTACTATATAGTATTATATATTTGAATTTAGAAAATATGTATTGTATTCCGATGTGCCCTTAATAAGAAACATTTTCTCTAGATTCTAATCTAAAATAAACTACTACATCTATAGGAGTGGATATTACTTAGCCAATCTAATTTACTAAGGTAGCTAAGCCAATGATGTGCCCATGGAGGGGGTTTCCCTTTGGGGACCTTTATCATTTTGGTATCATGGAGTTAATGTCAGATGCTAAATGAAAAATATTCAGTAATAGTGGCAGTGTTACACTCTTGATAAAATCAGTTTAGAAATCTGGTTGGGATTGGCTACTGAAGTTTGCAAATGCTGAAGAAAACCAACAAGCTAATGTTAATCTGCATTCATGTCGTCAATCTCAGCCATACTTGTGTGAGGCACATAATCCTTTTTTGTGCTCTTTGGTTTGTCTGTTTATAATGACTAGGTCTATAATACTTTACCTATACACTTGGTAGTGTAGACAGTTTCCATTGATTTTCATTTTAAAACATTTTATAAACTTACATTTACCTTAATGTAATTATGTAAATTGCTTGTTTTACTGGTAAATTAAATTGTTTACAAATGCACAGGCAAAACAAATCCTTAAATCATTTAATTTACTGAACAGAGCATAAAATTTTTTATAAACTTTTCAACTTTTCAAATTGCTGAACTAGATGTCTCATACCTTTTCAATCAAAGCAGCCACATATTTATCTAACTAAAGGCAGAGGTATTTTACAAATCGGTTCTAAATCATATTCCAAGATATAGCCTGTCATGCCTTTTACAGTTTCAAAAAAAGTGTAACAAGCCACCTATCAGTTTGTAAACACTGCTGAAACAGAGAAAGAAAGAGAGAGAGAGAATGAGAGATTTGCTGTTCTTCTTTAAGGCCCCTCCAGATGGCGTTAATCCACTTCACGGGACTTCAAATTATGTTTGACGTCAGAAGAAATAGCTTATTTGAGCTCTGTTCACTTGAAGTTACAGCAAACATGCCTCTGTCATTCTTAAAACATGACTGAGTCTGTTCAGCTAAAGTGGGAGACGTCTCAACATAATTGACACAGTGGGCCGTTTATTTGAGATGTAAAAGGCAATACAGAGTTGCGTCCAATATTTAACAATCATTCTGACTGATAATTCATGAATCGACAAACATGTATTCAACTTACAACATTTCTATAGGTATTATGTCAGATGCATTATAGTGCATTCATTGATGATTAAAAGGTGATAACTTAAAATGTACCAGACTCGTCAAAAGCCAGACGATTATGAAACAGGGCCCAGTATAGGCAACACTATTTGAGTATTCAGTGCAATGGAAAACCTTGCTTTGATGGGTATTGTAAAAGTAGCAGGAAAAAACAGTAACAGTGCAACAAGCCAGACCATTTGCAGAATGAAGGCCAGCTGGCCAAATCTCCATGACAGCGAATCCCTCCTCGAGTTCCCAGTGAGGGTCTCAGCTGGCCTGCAGCAAACACTGAAAGAGAATACCCTGTTCCTCTCGGCCGGCAGCAGATCACAGCCCACATCTTCCACCTTACACATCATCCCCTCCACATTTCAAACCCCACAGCCGTGCGTAATGTCAGCCCCTTCAAATGGCCAATGACTATGACAATATACAGAAAGGATTTCCAAAGGGATCATTTCTTATGAGAGAAATCTTCCATAGCAAATTCAAACCCACCTCAAATTGTGAAAATAAAACAGAGAGCATTCCACAATACAACAAATATGCACCACCAAGGCTAGTTAATATACAACGTGTATTGGACATGAAATCACCTCTTTTTTTGATCCCTAATCCTTTACTGCATTTGTCTTTCCCAGAATGCCAGTGCCTGGGTCATTTGGCAGAGAACTCATCCTTTCACCCATGCCCTGCACTACATAGATCTAATTGATGCATTTGTCTGTCACTGGGCACCATGTGATTGGGCGAAGTGAGTCTCGGGAGGCTCCGAGCTCCCAATTCAGAGCCCTGGAATAGACCAACACTAGATCAGATTACCACAAAGTCTCTACACCCTGACTGTCAGAACAACACGGACTGTGCTCCTACAACAAAACAACGCCTGAATTATCAATACATAATATCTATACACAGAAAGGGTTAGTACTAAAGAAGTGCAGAATGTTTTCAAATTCACAAAAACAATTTTAGCACTCATTCAACGCATAAAAACATTTTTTTGTATTTAGTTTGTTTCTTCTGCAGTGCATTCAGCAATAAACCATATCTACCCAATCCATCCCCTTATATAGCATTACACTGAAGCACAGGAATTCCAGTTCTTTAACAGCATACTATAGGGGGCCTGCGTTCATGCTGCCGAGCAGTAAAAGAGAGGGAAGGGGTCGTTGTTTTGGGGAGTTTTGTGTGGCAGAAAGCAGGCCTCTGGTTGTTTACGAGGGAGGAAGTCTACTGGGTGAGATCTGTGTCAGAGAGGACCTGGCCAGTGAGAGGATACATGGTGTCAGGAAGCGTCCACAGCAGCAATAGGGTGCCCAGAAAGAACACCGGCCCACCTGAGACACCCACCAGTGGGCAGGGAGAAACCGAGCAACAGCCAATCACCACACTGCATGCCACTCACAAATCACCCTGTCCACTACCCTGCCTCCCATCTCAGCGATGCACGCACGCACGCACTCTCACACTCTCTCACTCACACAAGCAGAGTGTCCAGACATCACCCACGTGCCCAGACGAGGAGGATTAATAAACACTGGGAAGGAGTGTGCAGCTGTTAGTAAAACACACATGCACACACACACACACACATGCACAAGCTTTTGCAGAAGAGTGTTTATGAGATACTGCCTAAATTCATTATATTTGAAATAAATAAGACTTCTCGACTGATCTTAGTAAGTAAAAAAGATATACATAGAAAAATTGAAAAATATAAACAATACATTTATAAAGGACGTCAGTCATCCATGCTGCCCACGCTGGTGTGTGGTCAACTGACCTCAAGCATGCCATGACTTAGGTAAATGATCAGCACTGGAATTCCTAGTCTTGTCTCATGAGATTTGATGCCTCTCCATTCCTGACCCAACTGGCTCCTCAGATCACACCAATCTGTGGGTAGCTCACGGCCTCACACAGCCTCACGTAGCCTCACGTAGCCTCACGTAGCCCTCACGTAGGCTCACGCAGCCCTCACGTAGGCTCACGCAGCCCTCACGCAGCCCTCACGCAGCCCTCACGTAGCCTCACGCAGCCCTCACGTAGGCTCACGCAGCCCTCACACAGCCCTCACGCAGCCCTCACACAGCCTCACGCAGCCCTCACGTAGGCTCACGCAGCCCTCACGTAGCCTCACGCAGCCCTCACGTAGCCCTCACGTAGCCTCACACAGCCCTCACACAGCCCTCACACAGCCTCACACAGCCTCACACAGCCCTCACAGCCTCCTGTGTGTTTTCACTCCATACATTACAACAAGATTTTAGATGGAACAAAGGCTGTCTGTCCTGTGTTCTATTTATTATTCATTCATCTCTTCCCTTAATCAGCAGAACACACACACACACACACACACACACACACACACACACACACACACACACTAGGCCGGACTTGAGTGCTCTGTGCTCTGTAAATGTAACCAGATCCCTGTGTTGCCTAGACCAACACATCCGATTGTCACAGAATGTGTGAAATTATTACAGAAGAAACGGACACGGAATGAAGGGGCAAAGAATATCAAAAGGACAGTGTCCACAGTGAGCAAGAGACAGTAGGTTCTGAACTCATCTGAAAGACGTTACATTAGTAAGTCCCCGAGAGTGCAGTAGGTTTACAAATGCAAATGCATCTGTCAGTATTTACGTGTGTGTGTGAGATGAGCACATGCTGTCTAGAACTGCGTGCGCGTGTGTATATGTATCTTGAGAGTGTATGTGTGAGAAGCGTGTAGTAACCAGTATGGGGGAGGTGCTGGGACCACAGCTCCAACCACCAGCACCAGTTCCACTCACTGCCTGAGTTGTACACAAGGTGAACTCCGCACTGTCATAATTCATCCCTGCAGTCAGGTTTAAGAGCCCTGTCCCACTGAGCAAGTCCTGCATTTCACAACTCCTAACGCCACTACACAGACCACCACTGGCCTCGAAGCCTCTGACCTCTGAGAGAGAGAGAGAGAGAGAGAGAGAGAGAGAGAGAGAGAGAGAGAGAGAGAGAGAGAGAGAGAGACTGAAAGTGGGGAGAGGGAGGGGTGATTAAATCACCTTCTCTGACAGAGACCACCTGGTGCTTGCAGCACAGACATGTCCCCTTACAGATGTGCTGGACTCTGATAATCCACACCAAAGCAGCTCAGGCCTAGTAAAGAAGGCCTTCATTACATTACATTAGCAACAAATGAGACAGTGCCTGGATAATTAAACAACAGCAGAAGATTATGTAGGAAAGCAAGTCAAAGTGCCACACCATGGTCTGAATCAGACACACTATTGACAGCACGGCTGAATGAAACACTGATTGGACAAACATACAGTAATATGTGACACATGCAAGTGTATTTCCAAAAACATATTGTATACGTGAGGTGTATTTATACCATATGTACATGCAAAATTGTAAAAATTTGTGTGTCTGTCTGTGTCTGTGCGTGTGTGTGGGTGTGTGTGTCTGTCTGTGTGTGTGTGTGGGTGTGTGGTACACAGGAGCCAGTCCGGCGGGACAACCACAGAAACATGACTCCACTTCCTGTGTCAGGAAGAGACTTCAGCAAAGACTCCAATATTGAGCGTGTGTATATGTGTGTGTGTGTGTGTGTGTGTGTGTGTATGCTTACACATATTTTATTGTTTTGTCTCATTATAGCAGCTGTACACGTGGGTTCAGATGTCCATTTCATTGATGTGTAAAGTGTAAATATTTGAGGTGAAGTGGCTTCATGGAGAGCAAGAGCAAATCTGATTAACCCTCCACATGCTCAGTGCTGCCCTGTGTGGCCGCGGTGCTCGAGAGGCCCTGCTCCATATTCACTGAGCCGTCGATCAGTTAAAACGCCTTAACAAAAACCAAGTGCTGAGCCCAAATCAGTGACTGCGTCTGACCAATCAACAGATGAAACCCAAAGATTCAGTGTAGATGCAATCCACTTCACTTTGTGTCCTTACCTCTCATTTCTCCATCGTCGCAAGAGTGAGCATTTCAGTCAACATGCAGACTCCTTCTAGGACTCTGCTATTAACACGAGATCTGACGCTGTCGAGGCCCAGCAGTGGGGTTTTGGTAGGGCTGCAGAGAAATAAACAGCAGTACGGATCTCATTCCTGAGGCCTGGCCTGGCTGATTTCATTAGGACACACTATGCTATTAACCTGCCTCAGTTTTCTTTTCCCCGTGTAAGACAGCCACATTTCCATAGTGCAGCGTGGGATATGGTTTCACGTGAAGAGCAGCCAAGCACAAACCATTTCCTATTTCGACCACTCACTTTAGTTATTATTCATATTCACAATAAATACAATAATGTGGCCATGGACGTCTTTGCAAGAATTCGTTTTGGGTGCAGGTCAGTAGAAGTCTTTTGCTCTACATGAGGAGGCCATTCCCTTCATGGTACGGAGGTTCAACTCAACCCAAACAAAAATGTGATATGATACAACAAACTCCCTGTCCAATTATCTACAACCCTCCTTGCAGGTTGGGACTGTCTCCAGATTGGCTGCTGAAAATCATTACGTTTCAACACATCCAAATCACATGACATGCTCATTACAAGCATACAGAAACTGATAGAAACCGTTAGCCATTTAAGACGAAGGCCTAAAGTTCTAACCCAAAGAGCACTGATAAGTGGGTGACACTCTGCTGTAAATGGTTACATTCACACCTTCAGGGCTTCCAAACCCGAGACAGAACGGTATTTGTGTTCACGGCTGATTTAGGGTCACTTTGCCAAGTCTAACCCCAACCATTTTGTGTGAACATCCAACCACAGGTGGAAAGCAACATACTCCACCCTGCCAAGTGGCATTTAGCAGGCAGAGAGGGGGCGGGTGGAGGAGATTGCAGCACGTGGGGACAGATTCTCTATCCAAGCTAAGGGTGCTGGAGGGGTGTAGGGGTTTGAGTAATTAAAAAAGGCCTTCTATAATGTTCAACACTGTTCTAACTGAGCGTAGCCTCACTGAGTTAACTGAAAGTCGCATCGTTTTGCCAATGCCTGATGTCTTCAGAGATCCAGAATGACTGAATACTCCGAGCACAACATGTCTGTGGTGGAGCAGACTTTGCTTCCATGGTGTGTTTTACTGACACGGCTGGCAAACTCACCCATGACTCAGGGCAGTTTCGGCCCTCTACAAGAACGCTCTCACAAACACAAACACGTGTAGGCTAAGAGGAAAAAAGAACGACTCTCTCTACACACACTGGAGCACAACACACACATATGCAAGCAGGTTAAAGTGTTCAATACTGCAGAATGGGTTCTAGTTAATGGATGCCAAATAGACTTAAAATAAGTCTCATCAATCCCTTAATGATGTTTCATTTTGATGAATGTAAATGAACAATGGCTTGTTTAGTCTAAAGAAGTGGCTCAGTGCGAGTACGCCATGCCTCCGAGTGGTGGTCATAGGGAACTCAACATTAACTACACAGTGTTTGCTTATGTCTGTGTGAGGTGACAGCAGCACCGCCGGCCTGATTCTTACGCTCGTCAGCGGTCCACTTCCAGCACACGATTTATGAAAACGTGCTCAAGTTGAAACGCTCATTAAGCAAATACCAATTCATCACAGGCTGGCTCTTGATGGAAAGCCTTAAGTATGGCATGAAGTGAGCCAAGCACACAGTAGCTGCTCCTGTAGGGAAAGATTCTTCAGATATGTTTCTTAATTTTTCCATCACATCTGAGTTATCATGCAGATTATATAAATCTTGAAGACACCTCACTGAGTCTTAACAGTGTTTATCGCATGAAGAGGGTTTACTCCCCCCCAATTTACCCAAAGATAAAAACATAGTGTCTTAAATCATGATTTCAGACCAAATGTCATGTTAGATAAAAATCTCCTTTAACAGCCACCATTTAGTGTGATAACAGTCACTTGTGTTCAAAGCCCTCTTTGTAGATAATGAAATTATACTAACCCAGAATCTGAAAACAATGTCAAAGGGGAAAGATTGCTGTGGTCTAAAAATTTGCCTTTTAAAAAATTAAGCATGTTCCCACCCTTCATATCTTTGTCTGCCGAGTCCTGTGGCATATTAAGTCCAAAGCAGATCCGCTGAGGAGAATGCAAGCCACAATGGCGCACGATACTTTGTCTGATAAGCAGTGGTAGTCTGTGGGTGTGAGTGTCTGAGTGTGAGTGTGTGTGTGTCTGAGTGCGCAAGTGTGTGAGTGTGTGTGTGTCTGAGTGTGTAAGTGTGTGTGTGAGTGTGTGTGTCTGAGTGCGCAAGTGTGAGAGTGTATGTCTGAGTGTGTATGTCTGAGTGTGTAAGTGTGTGTGTGTGTGTGTGTGTGTGTGTGTGTGTGTGTGTGTGTGTGTGTGTGTGTGTGTGTGTGTGTGTGTGTGTGTGTGTGAGTGTGTGTGTACACGCAGCAGGGGCGGGTTCGCTGGTGTGGTCTGCTCCCTGATTGCGGGTGCTGGGTTCTCCACATGAAAGCAGCCCCCCTCCTCAGGGAAGGGATTCCTGGCGACCCTGCAAATGTGGAAATGCAGAGGGCGGAGTCTAAATTCGACTCCCAGGCCCGTTCTGGCTCTCGTCCAATCTCCTCACACGCTGTGGAGTGAAGCCGGCTGGAGCCCCTCCCCCGACTCCTGTCTCCACTCCCAGCGTCGGCCATGTGCCTCACCTCCCCTCCTCTTTAATTGAGAAGACAAATGGATCTTTCAGTGCCCACTACAGCATTTCCATACATCAGTCATGACAATGTTAGCTTTATTAAGGAGGTCTTGCGCTGAGCTGAGCCATATGTTAGCCTCTGCCCCTCACGCACACACACCCTCACCTTCATGGTGCCCTGATGGCTAATGTAATTGCCCACTGTTTTATTATTAAAGGTAATTTGGGCCCTAATTGAATTCATTCAGCATTGTTCTTGCAAGGAATCTGTGTTAGGAAAATGTGTCAGGAATAATTCAACAGTCCACTTGAATTACATTGTATCTATTGTAAAATGCAATTACACTATATGAGAACTTATATCCATACTCATACATCTGATGATTATATTAGTTTTCACGTTTAATAAAGAGAACATAAACCTTGGGAGCAAGGAAGAGAAAATGCTAAGTGTAAAAATCATCATCGTATTTATCATTCAACACTGGGCAAGTTGACCTTTCTCTCCAGTGAAACCATCCAGGTGCTTCAACCTTTGGTCATATCCAGGTTTGACTACTCCAGCTCACTCCTTGCTGGTCTTCCAATGATTTCTGAAACTGATCCACAATGCTAGAGCATGGCTGGTCTCCCAATACACCACGATTTTCCCATCTCACTCCGCCGCTCTGTTCACCTACAAGGCCAACAGTGGAGCTGCTCCCTCCTCCTCGACAGCAGTGGTTAAAACCCCCTCTGCACCCCAAGGTCCTCCAGCTTCTAGTGCAGTCTGGCTTCTCCTCCCCAGCTCTCAAGATTCATGGAAGAAACGCATCAAGTCTCTTCTCCATTCCAGCACACGGTTGGTGGACGAATCTCCACTGTCCTTCTCCATCAAACGAATCTCCACTGTCCTTCTCCATCAAACGAATCTCCACTGTCCTTCTCCATCAAACGAATCTCCACTGTCCTTCTCCATCAAACGAATCTCCACTGTCCTTCTCCATCAAACGAATCTCCACTGTCCTTCTCCATCAAACGAATCTCCACTGTCCTTCTCCATCAAACGAATCTCCACTGTCCTTCTCCGTCAAACACTGACGGAAAACTCATCTCTTTGGAAACCTCATCAAATGCTTTAAAGATCTTACACTTCCATATTTGTCTCATTTAGCAACTGATCTTGAATCATTTTATAGCATTGTATTCTGACAATTCCAGCTCAGGACACTTTTATGTAGAGAACAACATTTCTTAATCTCACAAATAGTTTAAAGTCAAAAACAAAGTCCAAATTCTTCAGACAACTAAAACACCTGGGTAAGTCACTCTGGATATGAGCTTCTGTTAAACACTGTAAATATAAATGAGAGACAGCAAGCAAGGGGAGGGGGTTTGATTTATACCACCAGCACGGTACGGTCAGCATGCTCTTGTCATGAACGCTGAGCCAGAAAAAGAATCAGCCTGGTCACTAGGTTCTCACTATATCTGTCCAGCGTTCTGCACACAGACCAAGGTTGCCTGTGAACCAAGTGAGTCTCTATTACTGCTGCTCCACAGCCATAACATTCAGCCCTGAGGCTAAATCTATACTTGTCCTAATAGTATAATAGCTGCTCTGTGGCTTTAAAACACAAAAAAGTAACAAGGACAATGTTATTTCAGAAATCATCAACTTAAGAAATCATGTTCTGTAACCAGAGCAGCTTCTCACAGCACATCTCTTCATGACAACGAGCCCTCACAAGGGTTTGATGCACATACAGCAAAATATCAGTCATGGTTTTAGCAGCTGTTGTGTGTTTGTGGAGAGCTGCTTCGCCTTTTGTAAGCATAATAGGCTGCAGTGTCCGTTCATCTTCCTGCAGTAGTAGACAATGTCATAGATGCAAACGTCTGTGGCGCAGACTCAATCACATCAGCTCTTAGTCAAGCTCACTGATCTGGGAGATTACAGTGTTACAAACGCTGCACTCTGCCATTTCTCCTGCATCATTCCAAAGAAAATCCCACCAAAGCTTAAATCCACTGTCTAATGGAAGGGCCATGGATTCACTCTCGTGACAGATTCTGGAAATTATATGAAGAAAGTCATGTGAACACCGTAGCAGGAGCAGGAGGTCAACATGCTAACACAAATCCCAGGCTATGTGAGAAAGCTCAGTGTGATTATACATTGACATAAAATGTAGCTTTGAAGACTACATTAATGACAACATTAAATTATACTAGTGTTGTTTTTAGAACATCTATTTATCACGTCAGAAAAGGGGAGAAGTGCACCGAATGTGTTTTCGTCATGTCTTTCGGTCAGCGCTAATAGTTCCTGATAGCGCAGCTTTTGCCCTGGAGAGCATGCTCACTGGAGCAGAGAGTCACTGCTCCTACTGTCACTGTGCAGGCCGGATGCACCAGCACATATCCAAAGGGCCAGAGATCTCCCAGTTCTCCCTGGAGGTCATTCCACTCCTCCTCATCATGCTCCCTCTCCCCCTCTCCACATCTCCCACTCCCATCAAGTCTCCCTAGTAGGCTTTCTCCCTCTGTCCCCTTTAGCCTGTTCTCTCTGTTTCTCTCTCCCCCTCCCTCCCTTTCTCCCTCCCTTTCTCCCCCTCTCTCGCTCTCCCTTTCTCCCTCTCTCTCTCTCTCACACACACACACACACACACACCCCTCCTCGCTCTTTTCCTTCTCCGCCTCCTTCCCGCATTCTGCAGAGGCTGTGACGCTGGTCTGTGCGTCGTGGGAAGCAACAGTGGGGTTTTTGGAGGAGCTTGTAAAGAGGCTGTGTCTGCTCACTTCAGCATCTCTGAGCGCTCCAGCATGCCGATGTGCTGAGACACACGCAGCCTCTCATGCGAGGCCAAGCTCCAGACATATATGTATTTTGCTGGGGGGTTTTTTTCTCTTGCAGCATCCTCATAGCAACACACTTCCCTGAAAGCTTCTGAGTGAAGTATTCTCCAGAGTAGCTCTATACACCCACTCCTTAGAGTTCCTTAGAGGTCGCAGAGACCGCTAAGTAAAACAGGACAGGCCTAATCAGACACAACTGCAACATGGTACCACGGGCAAGTCCAGCGATTACAGTTAAGTTATAGCCAAATTTGGTCATGATAATGTACAACTTAGATCAGGTTAAGGATATTAAAACCTCCAGGTTGAGACACAGGGAGGGCCCGACTCTGACTGGCAATAAGTATTTTCTAGCGCCGTCTTAGCCGATGCAGACACATGGTAACATCACTGAAAAAGGCCAGAAGGACACATGCTGAGCGCTCTTCCTCTGCGAGAACTAAATACTGCAGACACGCACCCAGAACCGAGGCCCTCATCGCCTCTGCACCCTGTTCCCACTGCACCGCTAAAGCTCTCAGACGCTACCAGACACGCTGACAGTAGCTCCTTTTTTACGGTACAAAAACTTTGAGGATCAGGCTATTCCCAGCAGCCTGTGAACCAAGGCCAAGGCTTTTATCAGAGGGCTCCAACAGCAGCGCAGAACACGCTCCCCGGTGGGAGAGCCGCAGGAAGCCGGAGGATGATAAAAATGGGCCATTAGAAGTCCTGCACAGGCCCCATGGGTTCATTAAACTCCCTTAATCTCACATATCAGGGCCCTGGCCATCCCAGCCCTCGCCTTGCCTCACAGAGAGTGAGAGAGGAGCCAGTGTTCTTCCCCTCAAACTGCACATTACTGCAGCCGTAATACCACTACACTTCCTGTCAGTTCGCTAAAATGGGACAGAACTGGGAGACAACTTCCATGGGAGAGAACTGGAATTTTTAGTGACTTTTAAAACTTTTATGGCTTTTTCAGCTTGAGAATTCAGTTTACAAAACATTCAAAACAAAACTGTATGGGGCAACATTACCCTCCTAATGGTCTGAAACAAGGGACGATCACAAGGAAGCAGGATTCCCCGTGTTGAGCAAGTGGTGAAAGCCTGTTTAGCACTCTCTACCCCATCAGCTAAGCACCCAGTGTACAGCTGTGGCTTAAGAACTGCTGTGTAGGGGAGTGAGAAGGAGACGAGAGAGAGATTAGGCACAGATATCAAGTCTAAAAACGACATAATGCTCTGATACCCTGTCTCCACCCAATAGTTAGAGAAGCATTATTCCCTCTGGAGATACTGGTTGAAATGAGCAAGTGGGGCTTGGTCAATCAGAGAAGGTGATTTAAACATCACGCACCAATGTTTTAGTTTCTCTCTCTCTCTCTCACACACACACTCACACACACTCACACACACACACACACACACACACACACACACACACACACACACACACACGTCACATTTCTTAGGGCCTATAGCTTAGTTCTATATTCACTTTCCTTTTGATCAACTGCTCCTTATCCTAGCATAACCTCCCTATAGGCACGAAATGGCTGCCAGTCGCAGCAAAACTGGGATAACTGGCTGATCTCCAACAGAGCTGACCTTAGGCGCCCGGCCATGCGTGCTGAGTGGACCCCAACTGGGCTGAGTGTTTAATGACAGGGCTCTGACATTCCTGACGAGGTCCTGAGCAAAGAAACTAATTAGACGTGTGTTGTCTGGATTGGCCTTATCCTCCTGGCCCTCTCAGTCAATACATCAGGCCCTGGCTAGGACGTGCCAGCTACCAACCTTATCATGCAACACTCAGTAATACTGATAGGCCACAACTCTGCTGTTGGCTCACGTCAGCAGGAGGGCTTCAGGGGGAGGGCGGGGGGCAGAGGTCAAAGGTTGGGGTGGTGCTGGCAGCCTTCTGACACCCTCCCACACTGCGATAAGAGACACTGATAAGATGGATAAGATAAATGACTAGCCAAATAGTAGTAGTTGTATACCTTACTGCTATAAATTCTGCTTGTAAGGTAACAACAAATTAAATAGATATTAAATCTACTCTGATTCGATGTCATAAGAGTCCTTTCCAATATGTCTATAAACAGTCCATGAAACCAACATGTCTAGCAAACACATTTTATCACTCTTTCTATTCACAATAAAACCAGCTTAACTGCAATATTAATATTATCTTTCACCAAAAAAAATTGAAATGAAAATTTCTGCTGGAGAATTAACTTTCATGTATCCCAGCATCCCATCACAGCTTTTAGAATCAGGGCCTTCCCTCCCACAGGAATGTATGAGATGATGTCTCAATGCAATTATGTGCCAAGCAAGGAAACACCTGTTACATCTGCAGCCCTATCTACGTTATTAACAGCATTATTATGACCATTATTAACAGCATTATCCTATCCAGTACAGCCTCCAAATTCATCAGGATGGCTCTAGCAGGTGAGCTAAGGGAGGAGCTAAACCAGTGGTTACCATGTAACCCTGTGGACATCCATCCCACGTTGTTTACTCAAGTGTAAAGGCTGAGTGGGCATGGGCGGAGCTACAGCAGGCGTTCCGCACCGGGGGCTTTACTGCCACTCCCATCAATGTCCACCCACTCATTTCTATGGCAACATACATTCCTCATTCTTGAGCAATGTTCTTTAGACATCAAGAGTGCGCCAGTGCCAGGGCAGAGGAACTGTGTTTACCCGGGCGCCATTCTAACACACACACACACACACACACACACACACACACACACACACACACACACACACACACACACACACAGAGGAATGTACTCACATTCCTTAAAACATCTGATCCTTTACATGTTTGTTGCTTCTAGATTAGAACAAACCATTAACTTCAGAGATAACTATGAACTTCAGCCAAGCTGGGAAGGCACCTGTAGTACGGCCCAGGTAAGAACCTACGTGTGTGTGTGTGTGTGTGTATGTGTGTGTGTGTGTGTGTGTGTATGTGTGTGTGTGTGGGTGTATGTGTGTGTGGGGGGGGGTATGTGGGGGGATGTGTGTGTGTATGTGTGTGGTGTGTGGTGGGGTGTGTGTGTGTGTGTGTATGTGTATGTGTGTGTATGTGTTTGTGTGTGAGTGTATGTGTATGTGTATGGGGGGGGGGGGGGGGGTGGGGTGTGGTGTGGTGCGTGTATGGGTGTGGGGTGTGTGTGTGTGTGGGGGGGGGTGGTGCGTGTGTGTGTGTGGGGTGTGGTGCGTGTGTGTATGTGTGTGTGTGTGTGGGGGGGGGGTGTGGTGTGGTGTGGTGCGTGTATGGGTGTGGGGTGTGTGTGTGTGTGGGGGGGGGGGTGGTGCGTGTGTGTGTGTGGGGTGTGGTGCGTGTGTGTATGTGTGTGTGTGTGTGGGGGGTGGGGGGTGGGGTGGGGTGTGGTGTGTGTGTGTGTGTGTGTGTGTGTGTGTGTGTGTGTGTGTGTGTGTGTGTGTGCGTGTGCGTGTGCGTGGCTATAAGGTGGTGAAAAGCCCACACAGATTACACTGCAGTGAGTGATGCTCTCAGAGGGCTTCACACTCCCCTTCATCAGGTCCCATCACCTGTGCTCAGCCAAGCCGCAGTATTAGACCTGCATTAAGGCCAAATCCTTATCTGAATCCACAGCAAGCAGAAAAGTGCTAGCAATGTAAACAGTTCAACTCGGTCCACATGCCCACACACACACACACACACACACACACACACACACCAAATCATTAGCGCTGTTCCTTCCTTTCCTGTGGCAGGACAAGTCCCATTTTAAGATGTTTAGAAAATAAGAAAGCTACTCTCTCCAACTTTGTCTCCCACATCCCCAGGTAAGAACAGATCATTACTAAAAAAGCATTAATATAGAAGGTCTTAAACAGCATTGGAACCTTCACGTTTTTGTAATATTGTACCCAGTGATGTCAGTAACGCGTTACTTAGTAACGCGTTACTCTAATCTTACCACTTTTTTCGGTAACGAGTAATATAACGCGCTACTATTTCCAGTCCAGTAATCAGATTAAAGTTACTTATCCAAATAACTGTGCGTTACTATTTTTATTTTCCCTAGTAAAAATATATATTTTTGCTTTCTTCTTGGCTCAGTTCTACTTTTGCGTCTGACCGTAGCGCTCGACTCCGCACGCGACCTTGTGAAAGCGCGAGCACGTTTTACAAGTCATTTTTTGCGTGTCCTCCCGAAACGATATGTGGTAGTATAAAGAAACACCCCTCAAAAACAGGGGAAGGAACATTTACCTGAAGAACTTTAATGTTGCTTTGTGTTCCACGTTTGAAAAGTGCTGGAATTTTGACTAACGTCGCCTACTTTAAAATGCTTGAAATTGTAATGGTATTTCGTTTCACAATAAATAGCTGTCTGACTGAACAGTTCACTTGTATTACGTTTACAAATAAATGTACAAATAATCCCGCTCAGCTACACAAACGTAATGTCAGGAGATACTGTAGCGATTACTACTCCTCACGGCGAGTCTTGCCCTTTAAGTGACACTGGGGTGGGCGGGGCCTGCGCGCACCAGGGTTGCGTTATCAATAAAGTTTCCCTCCTCGGGATTTTTGGATTAAGCAGTTTCTGCCTCGGTTACCGAACCTGCTTCAATACATTGTTACTGTTAAAAATGCACTTCCAATAAAGTGAGTATTGGAAAAATTATTTTTGCTGCTGAATGTAACTACTAAAGTAACTTGTAATCTAACGTAGTTACTTTTAAAATCAAGTAATCAGTAACGTAACTAAGTTACTTTTAAAAGGAGTAATCAGTAATCGGATTACTTTTTCAAGGTAACTTAGCCATCACTGATTGTACCACAAACAAATCCAACATGATATCCTTACAATCCAACTCAAACAAAGCCAAAGGTCATCTCAACCTCAAAAGGAGGTTGGTAGAGTACTGAATCTTTAAAGGGGATTCACCTACAGAAGGCCTGAATCAGGAAATCAGCTGGTTCCAATGTTAGGTACCACAGGTAAATGTATTCTTGACTAAAATATCTTAGTAATCTCTCCCGATAGACAATCAGATTATCATAATCTCTCAAACAAATCCTAACATTCCACACTCCGAGCAAAAGTAAAACAGGGATGATTAACTTTATAAGGTCTATGGGTCTGTGGGACCCATAAAAAAAAAAATCAGCTTAAGGACCAAAGCCCAAAATATATAGTTTCACTGGAAACCATGTGTAATACACTGCAATTTTTACTACCTCTACATATACAAAAAAAGTTCTAGTCAGGCTTAAGTAATGAAAGCATTTGTGTAGGGAAAGAAGAGGTTGACTCTGAACACCCTGTTCTCTGGGTCTGTGTGACCCAACTCAGAAACACTATTCTGAGTTTCAGCGTAAAGCTTACGCCTGATGAGAAACATTTGGGCACGGATAAAATGGGGAAAGGAAGGGAGGGGAGAGAGAGAGAGAGAGAGAGAGAGATGGAACAGAATGGAAGATGGAATTAGGGCATTATGAAAATGAAATACAAACATAGTTCACAAATGCATGAGATAGAGCTGCAACATCCAAAAGCAACAGGTTGATACTGTAATATGTGAACCGGTGTCAGACATGAGTGAAGACAGGCCATAGAAAGCAAGGGGAGGGGGACAGTGTATGAAGGACAGACCGCCCAAGCTGGGTGTGCACACTGTGTCCCTCCGTCAGGTCTCTGAGCCCCCAACAGGCCTTATAAGGCAGCAGAGGAGTTTAGCACTTGAATGTGGCAGCTGGGATTTCTGCTTAATGCAAACAGGATTACACTGCTCAACATTTGGTGACACACACATACGCGCACGCGCACACACACTTTACATGCTGTGGCTTCCAAACAAAATGTCAAACACACAGAAGCACAAACATACATGTAAGTTAAAATACATGTGCGCAGTTAGCAAAACATACGTCAGTGAACAAATTATTAAAGTGTATTCACCTCACGTACATACAAACACATACATACATAAACATACACATTCACTAACAGTGCTAGTGACACACACAAACACACACACACACACACACACATAAGCAAACGCAAACACACAACTGAGAAAGGAAACTGGGAATCTCTACAAAATTCAAGCTGGCAAAAAAAAAAATAATAATAATCTTGCCAACACACCAAGCAAATTCTCATGTAATTAAAGTTAAAGTTCAATATAACTAAATGTCAGTTTTACTGTTGACCACTCCATAAAAATCATATAAATATTTTGTCATTTACTGTGTAATTTATACACTGCTTTCTCCCTTTTCCAACGTGACAAAAATATCTTGCTACTCAACACTTGAAGAAACGTAACATCTGTGAACACATGTAATTATCAGTCCCTTAACTCCTGAACTGGCAGCTACATTCTAATATTACAGAGTTCATTTGGGTCTTAAAGCCTCTGGATTCCAGAAGAGCATCATTCACTCTAGATCCTCACTGGCCATGTAGCGAGGGAAAAATTCCACTTAAATGCTTTATGTTCAGTTAGTCCTTTACATTAAAGACAAACACACAGTCTCATTGTAGTAGTGGAAACCTCACATGTACAAATGGTATGCAGCAAGAAAACATACTTAATGACAGCTCAGATTTCTCTGGTATTCCTCTCTTCTACCTCTCTCTCTCTCTCTCTCTCTCTCTCTCTCTCTCTCTCTCTCTCTCTCTCTCCCACACACACACACACACACTATATATATGGAGAGAGAAAGAGGTGTGTGTGTGTGTACGCGAGAAAGAAGCCATAAAGAGCTCTGATTGTAGTTGCTAAGGAACTCTCTCTGCCCCATGTGTGTTCCACGTGTTACAGCCACATTCTTGCAAATATTTACCCCTAGTGTGAAACACTCTTGATCTTACCATATTGTTTATTTCCCACCACATTTTTTTTTCTCAAAAGGCTATTTTGTGTGAGGTAGAGAAAACCTCACTGGCTTCTACTCACTCTGATCAGGCACGATAGCACAGAAAGAGAGAAAATGTCAATTTCAAGGGTTGGTCGTGAGAGGGAAAGAGTGAGTGAAAAGATGGTGAAGTGGGGGAGGGGATAGAAGAAGAGGAAGAGTCTGAAAGACTATTTTTTTGTAATAGTCAGATGTTGTGATCCTCTATCCAGGGGTTAAACATCATGTCTCTCTCCACTGTAACTCGGCTGCACTCAGGTCATCAGACATCTGTTAAGCAGCATGAAGAGAAACAATAGTGTGAATACAATCTTATATTAAAATGAATGTATATGCATAAAGCCCTTGTCACCTGCTCAGCTGTGTAAGGCAGGATTTATCTGACTTCAACTTAGTCACAGCTGATGCTCACACAAACCTCCAGGGCTGTGCGATCAGACTTCACCGCACTGTAGCAGATGAGACGCACAAAGAACAACCCCAACATTGTGTTTGACGCTGATATGGTACACACTGGGGATTAGGGCAGGTGTAGCAATCATCTTCCAAAGGTGGCACTATTTTGTGTGGTCTCTTTTTCATCTTTGATGCCTTCTATTTAAAATAAAGTGGCCACTAATGTTTTTTTTTGTTTTGTTTATTAGGCAATTTTTAGGGTTCACACACACATAGTGTGGGAACCCTATTGTAATTGCTGGTATTTTTCTTATTTTTCTTATTCTTTTGCCCATTTTTTGACATAAAATGCATCGTGCAGCCTAGACCGTAATGCCTAGAAAACCCAATCTTGGCAAAAAGGTTCAGTTACCTCCAAGGACCAGATTCCCATACAGGGACCCCAAATTGGCCTGATGGTGGCGCTATAGCAGACCATATTGACTTTTTGTCCATATCTCCTACACCGTAGGTCCTAGAACCAAAATTCCAGTTCCTATGCATTCCTTGACTAAATTCAATAGGACAATTAATATACAACCATTAAGCTCCGCCCACTTAGATTTCGAGTTAATTTGCATAATGTGCAAAATCACACACATCTTTGAGCGCGAACTAGTCCCTGGATTTTTCACATACGTGCACATATGTGGTATCAAAACGTTCAGAAGAGTCTGAACTTTAAAATGTATCCAACAAAAATGCTAATTTCTTCACTACCTAGTCAGTATAAGCCAATCAAATCAGGGGGCGTAAATTCAATAGTAAATTTTGCACAAATGGAACTCTAACTTAAGAAAACTTGCATGTAATGAGATGGCACTTCACAGACAGCTTCCGTGTGAGGGTCTGGGGCAGCTCGCAGTGGTTGCCATACCTCACCTGCTAGGGGGCGCTATAACATGCAAAAATTTGCCCCATGCACTCAGATTGGCCGATCCACATGAAACTTGACAGACATCATCTATGGGCCTCTGGAAACCAGGTCCTAAAGCAGACATGCCATACTTCCAAAATGGCTGACGTAATCGGCCAATCAGTGATCGGCACGCGTTTGACAGGCTTACCATTGGTCGATCTGCACGAAACCTCTTGGGTGTGGACAAGTGCACGCCCCCTATGACATAATCCAGCCGGGTGTCGATTGGCCACTGGGGGGCGCTATTGCAAAAAAAGCAAGTGTATCCCCTACATAATTCCACTTGGGAACATGCAATTGGACTCTTTTGATTCCTTGCAGTAGTGCGAACAACTTTCCCATTACATGTCCTATTAAAAAATGCACAGTTTATTTACAGTTAATAATAGTTTGAAATCATCACTTTTCATACTCCTCCTAGGATTTTCATACTATCATGTCAAGCAAAGTCTTATAATACTCTACAGAGTGTGAAATCAAAAAACAATCCAAAGATTTTGGATTTGAGGACACTTATACCTGCTAAATATTTTTTTAATGGACAGCATCGATACATATAATATTCATATTCTTAAAGCTCTTTCATATTTTACCCAATTCTGACCAAAATGCACAAGCCCATTCAGAATCCCATCCTGAACAAATTTGTCAAGTTTCATCTAAATCGGTTATCGTATGGCTCTACAGTGCAGTATTATATACAATGCATAAGAATGCATGTAAAGTCCCTCTGTCACCTTCTCCTTCTCACACGCACGCAAGCTGAAACTCACACTCTCAGTCTCTCTCACACTCTCACCCACATTCCCCCTCCCATCTCTGTGCCCTAAGTAAACATTGCTCTGGCTACCTAGATCTCTCTGTGTCTATTAACCAGGCACACACACATACAGGCACAAGCAGGCCTTCCTATAGCATTCACAATTGACACTTCCCTAGCCATACCCACCCATATCTCAGTGACTAACACATGCTTATACAAACTGATATTTGGCTTCTTTTTTGTCTCTCTCTCACACAAACACAGACACACACACCTTTATACCTATATGTATGTATAGTTTCTATGTATACTTATGTATGTATGTATTAGTATATGTTGTCATAGTTTGAATACATATACTACCACACACACACACACACACACACACACACACACACACACACACACACACTTCTACCTAAATGTATGTATAGTTTGTATGCATATCTATAGTATATGTATAGTATATGTCAGTCATACCAGTGATGTCAGTCATATCAGACATGCCAGTCCAGTCATGTCAGTTATATCAGTCATGTCAGTGATGCCAGTCATGTTCTGCCAGTCATGTAAGTCATGTCAGTCATATCAGTCATGTCAGTCCAGTCATGTCAGTCAAATCTTCAAATCATTACAGTCATGCCAGTTATGTCAGTCATATCAGTCATGTTAATTTTGTTCGTCATGCCAGTGATGTCATTCCAGTCATGCCAGTCATATCAGTTATGTCAGTAATGCCAGTCATGTCAGTCATGCCAGGCTTTGCAGACTACATTCATACTTTGAATACACAGGCAGTCATGTTAGGCGTGCTACGTGTACAAGGAGTGAATTAACTAAGCATAGTCTCTGGCTCCCTCAATCTCTCTCTGTCAGTAATATACAGGCCCAATCATGTATAGACAAGTGCAGGCCTTCCTATACTGTTCACATAGATGCAGCCATAGCCAGATGTGCTATTTTTGTGTCTCCCTTTCTGACACACACAGATGTCATCACACTCTACATCTGTAGAGCACACACTGGCCAAACCCAAACAGCTTTTTTTTCACTTTTAGGTCTAAAGGACCTTTTGGGCTTCCTTTTGCCTATTGAGGCCAAAATGCCTATTGGTGTGTGAACCCGCCAATCGCCGCTTGCGGCTATATTTCTTTCTTATTATTATTCTTTGTCCCATTTTTTGACCTAAAACGTATTGTGCAGCCTAGACCGTAATGCCTAGAAACCCCAAACTTGGCAAAAAGGTTCAGTTAACTCCAAGGACCAGATTCCCATACAGGGACCCAAATTGGCCTGATGGTGGCGCTATAGCAGACCATATTGACGTTTTGTCCATATCTCCTACACCGTAAGTCCTAGAACCAAAATTCCAGTTCCTATACATTCCTTGACTAAATTCAATAGGACAATTAATATACAACCATTAAGCTCCGCCCACTTAGATTTCGAGTTAATTTGCATAATGTGCAAAATCACACACATATTTGAGCGCGAACTAGTCCCTGGATTTTTCACATACATGCACATATGTGGTATCAAAACGTTCAGAAGAGTCTGAACTTTAAAATGTATCCAACAAAAATGCTAATTTCTTCACTACCTAGTCAGTATAAGCCAATCAAATGAGGGGGCGTAAATTCAATAGTAAATTTTGCGCATATGGAGCTCTAACTTAAGAAAACTTGCATGTAATGAGATGGCACTTCACAGACAGCTTCCCTGTGAGGGTCTGGGGCAGCTCGCAGAGGTTGCCATACCTCACCTGCTAGGGGGCGCTATAACATGCAAAAATTTGCCCCATGCACTCAGATTGGCCGATCCACATGAAACTTGACAGACATCATCTATGGGCTTCTGGAAACCAGGTCCTAAAGCAGACATGCCATACTTCCAAAATGGCTGACGTAATCGGCCAATCAGTGATCGGCACGCGTTTGACAGGCTTACAATTTGTCGATCTGCACGAAACCTCTTGGGTGTGGACAAGTGCACGCCCCCTATGACATAATCCAGCCGGGTGTCGATTGGCCACTGGGGGGCGCTATTGCAAAAAAAGCAAGTGTATCCCCTACATAATTCCACTTGGGAACATGCAATTGGACTCTTTTGATTCCTTGCAGTAGTGCGAACAACTTTCCCATTACATGTCCTATTAAAAAATGCACAGTTTATTTACAGTTAATAATAGTTTGAAATCATCACTTTTCATACTCCTCCTAGGATTTTCATACTATCATGTCAAGCAAAGTCTTATAATACTCTACAGAGTGTGAAATCAAAAAACAATCCAAAGATTTTGGATTTGAGGACACTTATACCTGCTAAATATTTTTTTTATGGACAGCATCGATACATATAATATTCATATTCTTAAAGCTCTTTCATATTTTACCCAATTCTGACCAAAATGCACAAGCCCATTCAGAATCCCATCCTGAACAAATTTGTCAAGTTTAATCTAAATCGGTTATCGTATGGCTCTACAGTGCAGTATTATATACAATGCATAAGAATGCATGTAAAGTCCCTCTGTCACCTTCTCCTTCTCACACGCACGCAGCCTGAAACTCACACTCTCAGTCTCTCTCACACTCTCACCCACATTCCCCCTCCCATCTCTGTGCCCTAAGTAAACATTGCTCTGGCTACCTAGATCTCTCTGTGTCTATGAACCAGGCACACACACATACAGGCGCAAGCAGGCCTTCCTATAGCATTCACAATGACACTTCCCTAGCCATACCCACCCATATCTCAGTGACTAACACATGCTCATACAAACTGATATTTGGCTTCTTTTTTGTCTCTCTCTCTCACACAAACACACAGACACACACACCTTTATACCTATATGTATGTATAGTTTCTATGTATATTTATGTATGTATGTATTAGTATATGTTGTCATAGTTTGAATACATATACTACCACACACACACACACACACACACACACACACACACACACACACTTCTACCTAAATGTATGTATAGTTTGTATGCATATCTATAGTATATGTATAGTATATGTCAGTCATACCAGTGATGTCAGTCATATCAGACATGCCAGTCCAGTCATGTCAGTTATATCAGTCATGTTCTGCCAGTCATGTAAGTCATGTCATGCCAATCATTTCAGTCCAGTCATATCAGTCCTATCAGTCATGTCAGTCAAATCTTCAAATCATTAGTCATGCCAGTTATGTCAGTCATATCAGTCATGTTAATTTTGTTCGTCATGCCAGAGATGTCATTCCAGTCATGCCAGTCATATCAGTTATGTCAGTAATGCCAGTCATGTCAGTCATGCCAGGCTTTGCAGACTACATTCATACTTTGAATACACAGGCAGTCATGTTAGGCGTGCTACGTGTGCAAGGAGTGAAATAACAAAGCATAGTATCTGGCTCCCTCAATCTCTCTCTGTCAGTAATATAGAGGCCCAATCATGTATAGACAAGTGCAGGCCTTCCTATACTGTTCACATAGATGCAGCTCTAGCCAGATGTGCTATTTTTGTGTCTCCCTTTCTGACACACGCAGATGTCATCACACTCTACATCTGTAGAGCACACACTGGCCAAACCCAAACAGCTTTTTTTTCACTTTTAGGTCTAATTATTAGGGTTCACACACATAGTGTGGGAACCCTATTGTAATTGTTAGGATTTTTAGGGTTCACACACGTAGTGTGGGAAACCTATTGTAATTGCTGAGATTTTTCTTATTAGGGTTCACACACGTAGTGTGGGAAACCTATTGTAATTGCTGAGATTTTTAGGGTTCACACACACATAGTGTGGGAACCCTATTGTAATTGCTGGTATTTTTTAGGGTTCACACACATAGTGTGGGAACCCTATTGTAATTGTTAGGATTTTTCTTTTTCTTCTTTTTAGGGTTCACACACGTAGTGTGGGAAACCTATTGTAATTGCTCGAATTTTTCTTTTTTTTCTTCTTATTATTATTATTTTTCTCCGCATAAAATGCATACTGCAGCCTAGACCGTAAGGCCCAGAGACACCAAACTTGGCAGAATGGTGTAGTCTCTTTGCGAGACCGTGCTAAAGTACAGAGACCCACATTGGCCTGATGGTGGCGCTATAGCGCACCATTTTGCGTTTTGGTCCATATCTCCCAAACCGTAGGGCCTAGAAACAAAATTCCACTTCTGATGGATTCCTTGGTTCAAGCCAAACAAAAAAGCCTCAAGAACCATTAAGCTCCGCCTACTTAGATTTTTTGCTAATTTGCATAATATGCAAAACCTACTTTTTTATACTAGTCCCTGGTTTTTCATCCGATCACCACAAGCTTGGTATCAAAATGTTCAGAAGAATCTCATTATCAAGATTCCTGGAAAAAATTGTGACATTTGCATACAGTGTCGTTGTGACATGTCAATCAATAGCTCTGGGGCGTGGCCAAATTTACTTAAACAGCTATATCTCAGCAACGCTTTGACGGATCTTCATAAAATTTTAACAGTTGTTAGGGCACATGACTCCGAGGTCATAGGTCAAAGCTGGCCACGATTGTCCAATAGGGGGCGCTATAACATGGGAAAAACTGTTTCTCAGAAACCATTAGTCACATCAAGCCAAAACTTTACAGGCATCATCAGGGGCCCAAGTGATATCAAGACACACAATGATGACATCATCACTCAAAAAACATGGCCGCCATGAGCCAATTAATTTTTATTTGAATTAATTGGCCATTTGACAGACTTACCATTGGCCAATCAACATGAAACCTCACCACTGTGCATATTTCAGGACTATGTGTCATGCTGTGCAGTTTTAAAACATTTGGCCACTAGGTGGCGCTATTTGTGAAAATCATGCATAACTCCTCCAAATTTTCACTTAGGAACATGCAACTTGTTTCTTTTTATTCCTTGCAGTAGACCTGACAACTTTGCAATTACAAGTCCTATTAAAAAATGCATACTTTTGTCACATTCATCAATTGTTTGAAAATAGCTCTTTAAGAACTAGTCCTAGGAATTTGATCCAATGATGGCAAAAATGGCATAGGCATAATCTGTAGACACTGTAGTTAACTACACATGGAAAAAATGTTGCATTTTTATTTGTCTGATTGGTCAATTTTTCCATTATATCCTTCTGGCCATGCCATAAATGACCTTTATTGCTATAACTCATAAACCATGTAAGTGATCAACTCCCAATTTGAAAGGCTTTTATACACTGAGGTCCCTGTGAGGTATGCCAAGTTTGGTTCAAATTGGCCTGTCGGAGGCGCTACAGTACCCAAAAACCTGAGAAATCATAAAAACTCACGCAGCAATCTTGTTATGCAGAATACAGACAAGTAATGGGGCTTTTATGATTCAGATCAATGAGGTCTATAACATTGCAATTACATCTCATAACAAAAAGTGCACTGCCTGACCAGAAATGAACCTTTTAATTCACCAAAATGTCATTGCATTACTGAGATTAATGAGATATCAGTATGATAGTACTTGGGCTCCATCTAGTGGCCAAACACCGGAACTGACTGAAAACTATTTCTCACATGAAACACCACACAAACACACACAAAGCTGATCTCAGCATGTGATTTAGTTCTGTGATCTGAATAATTTTGCCAATACATATTATTTTGATCCTTTTGGGCCTTTAGTGCCCCAATTGAACCTTTTTTTGCACATTGATTTATTTGTGCATTTTTTCCACTCAAACAGCTTCTTTTCACATTTTGGGGTCTAAAGGACCTTTTGGGCCTCTGCCTATTGAGGCCAAGAAGCCTATTCGTGTGTGAACCCGCCAATTGCCGCTTGCGGCTATATTTTACATTTAAATTTATGCTCACATGGAAAAACTGAAAACATCCCATGAATTTGTGTGGGAGGTGAACATTCTACATAAAACTGCTTACAGCAATGTGTATTGTTTTTAAGTACCTATAAGAATAAACCGAAGTATATTTTAGCATTTTAACAAAAAAATATATTTTCTACGTCATACCGGAGACACTGGACTAATGGCAGGTAGAGCTGCCGCACGGTTAGTGGGGGTGATATCACGATGATGCATGATGGTATCATCTACCGGCCCAAACATACTGAATGACTGCTCACTAGCATTTTTGGTGTACTGTAAGAGATATTCAACGTTCAGTAACACACGCATGCAAATATTCTCAGTGATATAAAGCAGAGCTGTTAATAACATTCTGCTGCCATGACTAAGCAGATTATGGATTACACTGGAGGAGACAAAGACCTTAAGATCATGATAAAGCACAATAATTTATCTACTGAAAAACACAGTGTGAAGCATTTTTTCCATATCAGAACAGACAGGTCCTGAAGTTCATGTCCACATGTCCTCCTGTACCTCCTGCTGTTCATTACTGTACTTATGCATTTTTAACAGTAAATCCACAATACCCTCCGCAGATAATAATAGATTATCTTTATCTTTCAGTGTTTTTCTTACACATTATTTCTTCATTCCATGAGGACTGGCTGCATAAAGGGTATCATTCAGTGTAACACCAATGACACCTGATCACCTTCACAAATCATGACCTTGCACAAGGCCCTACAGGCTGTTTACAGCAGTCATTCCAATACGGTGTCATCAGTACTAAATACATACCGAGCAGGAGCGTTCCTAACCGTCAAAGATTTATTAGCGATTTATTTATACAATACAGTTTCATTACTTATTTCTGATTGCTTATGAATTTTGAGTATGAAACTGATTCACAGAAACATAAAAATGAGTTAAGTGAAGAGAAATTATGCTGTAAACTACGTCGTCATAACGAACGGCTAGAGACGAGCAGAGTGGCGACAGTGCTACTCCCAGGGGAGGGGGGAGTCCTCCAGAGGGCCCCAGTGGAAGAGCAGTCCCCTGGGAGGGGGGAGTCCTCCAGAGGGCCCCAGTGGAAGAGCAGTCCCCTGGGAGGGGGGAGTCCTCCAGAGGGCCCCAGTGGAAGAGCAGTCCCCTGGGAGTCCTCCAGAGGGCCCCAGTGGAAGAGCAGTCCCCTGGGAGGGGGGAGTCCTCCAGAGGGCCCCAGTGGAAGAGCAGTCCCCTGGGAGGGGGGAGTCCTCCAGAGGGCCCCAGTGGAAGAGCAGTCCCCTGGGAGGGGGGAGTCCTCCAGAGGGCCCCAGTGGAAGAGCAGTCCCCTGGGAGGGGGGAGTCCTCCAGAGGGCCCCAGTGGAAGAGCAGTCCCCTGGGAGGGGGGAGTCCTCCAGAGGGCCCCAGTGGAAGAGCAGTCCCCTGGGAGGGGGGAGTCCTCCAGAGGGCCCCAGTGGAAGAGCAGTCCCCTGGGAGGGGGGAGTCCTCCAGAGGGCCCCAGTGGAAGAGCAGTCCCCTGGGAGGGGGGAGTCCTCCAGAGGGCCCCAGTGGAAGAGCAGTCCCCTGGGAGGGGGGAGTCCTCCAGAGGGCCCCAGTGGAAGAGCAGTCCCCTGGAACTCTGCTCCCCAGCCAGTCAGCTCACCGACAGTGTGTGCGTTTGTGTGTGTGTGTGTGATGGAGAGAGAGAGAGTGAGTAAAATGGGATGGAAGAGGAGCAGTGCTTGGGGCTGTGTTTACACGGAGCTGCCTCCCTATGGAAGGGAAGCGGACCACCGGGTCAGACCCCCCATGGAGGAGACGGCCCCAGAGAAAAAGCCCAGAAAGTGTAGGGCAGCTTGGCCACGCAACAAACAGCATCTCCTTGAGGCCAATGCACATTATTATATGTTAAAGGGGAAAAGACACTGTGTTTTAGATGCATTACTAATGTTTGATGACTACATTGTGTGCGCAAAGTAAATTACCATGTATACACAGTAGTTGCATATTGTAAGTTATTACACCATAGAGAGTATTGATTCTGCCAGTAATACGTTCCATGGCGAATTTCTGGATTTGATGCAATTGCACACTGGAGTTAAATGAAATGCAATCAAGAATGATTGGTTCCAGGTGGCTGTTCCTAATATCCTGTTTCTGTCATGTGCTTAGTCATGTGAACAGCTAGCCAGGAACATGTTGCACAAATATCGAAAAACAGCTGAAACTCAGAAATGCACCATATGGCTCTTCTACACACTAAAAATACACTCACCAGCCATTTCATTAGAAACATGTAGTTATTAGAAACACCTTGCACAGTTAAGGACTGCATGTCATCTGGTGCTGTGCACAAGTCAGCTGAGATGGACTTGTTTTTTATTTAAAAAGTGTCACATCACACAACCAACTGGACTCAAATACCCAGAATTCCTCACTCTCCCCAGCCCAAAGTGCCATAATAAGATCATCATCACCGGATTATTGATTTCACCTGCAAGTCTGTCCCTCTGTTATTTAAGCCCCTTTCCCTTTTCATTAGTTGCGAAGTATTGCCTCAGTTCTCATGTGTGCATACCAAGCGTTTCCACGGCTACAGTTCTGGTTCCGACTTCTGCTTGTGTCCTGGTATCTCGTTCCTAGCCTGCTCCCTCGGATTTGGTTGCCTGATACTCCTGCCTGTTCCCGGAGTTCTGTGTCATCAGGACTACTTTACGTTTCTGTGTACCTATTAAAAGACCTGTTGATCTGCACGCGTCTCTCCGACTTTGTATCGTTACAAAAAGTGCACAAAAGAGACAAATAAGTATTAAAATGTTCATTTAACTTAAAAAAAAATTATATATATATATATATATATATATATATATATATATATATATATATATATATATATATAATATAAACTAACCAGCCATTGGTTACGCTGCTCTTTAAATATCAGCATTGGCCAATGAAAAGCAGAGGTGTATAATCCAGGTTCAGAAAGAGTAAAGGTCCTCACCAGGATTTTACTTAGGCTTCCTGGATTGTGTTGATTCCACTAATTTTACCTGGATTGCACTAATTAGAAAATCTAGCAAGCTTGAGCAAAATCCTGGTGAGGACTTTTACTTTTAGGATGAAAAGTCCTATCAGTGATGTACTAACCAGGGTGGAAATAGGACCTTAAGACTGCTGGGGGGCAGCTGCAGATCTGAGCCCAGCAGGTAATTGACTCAGGTAACAAACTTTAGCAAAACTGCTGTGCCTTTTATAGTTAAGGCCAGGAACTCTGCCATAATCGTGTCAATATCAGCGCTGTGCTGACAGCAGTCCACCGCCCAAAGGCCGTCTCTGCTCGCATTCTGTCCAGAAAGCCAGCAAGCACACTACCACATCTGGGCCACATGGTTGAAAGGAACTGGCTCACGTGTCTTTACTGACATGACTGCTGACAGCAGCCGCGTAATGAATTCTCAACTGTGAAGCAACATTTTGCTCAGATCCAACCAAAAGCCTCAAAAGGTCCATCAATGGCAGGTCAGCTTACAGCAACGAATGACCTGGTTGTGTGTTGCAGTGCTGGAGAACCTGATGGCACAGAGTGAGAATCTTTGTTTTCTGTTGATCCCTCATCCGGATCAAAGATTTTACGATGTACCATATATTGGAAAAACTCGGTTATTGCAGGAGATTTGGCAACCTTTCACTGTAAAGACTAGGCAATAAATATCCTCTTAATTCTAAGCTTCTAAAAACCAGCTATGCCTACTGTATGATAGACACCATGACCTAAACCTGCTTTGTACCTTGGTTAATATTTACCCTGTATTTGTGGTGTATGGGTTTTATTGCTGTGCTTGTCTAAGTGCACAGCTTCTGTATTGTTTTTGTATTATATTTTGTATGATTTGTATAATGTTCCTGTTATTTGTTTGTTGACCTAAATACCAATAAACACAATATAAAGAAGAAAAATGCTGTGGTGCAACTCTGGGATTTTTGGGGCCAACAAATGGAATGTTCTTCACAACACACACACACACACACACACGCACGCGCGCACACACACACACACACACACACACACACACACACACACACACACACACACACACACACACACAGCACTAGTAGAGAGGGAACACAATGTCTGGTAATGGTTGAGGGCAACTTCAGGCAGTCACTGACTGCAAAAGGTATGCAATACAAAACCAATCATGACAGTTTTATTTAGGATTATGTTATCTGCCCATTTAACCACTGTAAGAGTCTGCAACTCTGCTCTTCAACCTCACTGTCATGGGTGTCAGAGTAAAAATATATATATATATTTTACATCCACTTAAAGGGGTCATACTAAATCCTGAGCTACAAATAAACTTGATGTACACTGTATACTTCATATATTTAATGCAGGACTTACATAAACTGTAAAAACTTTGTACACTGGAAACAAAAGAAATGATTCCATTTATTTGTTTTCGTGGCATAGCAGATAATCCATAACCCCATTAAAGCAATTATAATTCCAAGGTTATAATTCCATTTCATTCGCACTTTTTTATAATACATGTTAATGGCAGCTGTCAAAATAGGCTGTGTTATTCCGCCTGGAGTCGGCACAATCCAGGACTCAGGCCATAAACCTGAGGTTGACCACAGCGCACTCAGATCATTTTTCATTGCACCTGACCTTGCAAGACAGCAATGAATGGCATATCTAGCTTAAACAGAGAAAACCAGAAGGTAGCTCAGTGAAAGGGCTGCTTGCACAGATCTCCACAGCCATCATGTTTGGCCTTGTGCAGCTTGAGGCCTCAAGACCCATAAGGAGCAGATGGGACCAGACAGAGCCACTCAAAAAAGTGACACTGTGGGTGGGGTGTGGGGATGGAGAATGATAGCAGAGAGGGTGAGAGAGAGAGAGAGAGAGAGAGAGAGAGAGAAAAAGAGAGGGTTTGTTCTGTTTGCATGCCAGCACATGACATCAGAACACTCACAAGCTCCATTAGTGTCTAATAAATGAGGGTCTAACGAGGTGGGCCTGGGCGAAGAGAATGGGGTGTGGGGGGGGTGAGGGGGGTGTGGGGGGTGTCGGTGATCCTCACCTCCATCAACTCCATCAGGAGCTCAGGAGGGGCACTGAAGGAGCAGACACGCTAGTGAAGCCCCTTGCAGCCCATTAGAAAAATCAGCCCCAAAAGCTAAAAAACACACTGCGCTGAGAGGCTGAATCCCCCCCTGGTGTAAACAAAAATGTGGGTGGCAACCCCCAGAGCGAGGCCCTGACGGCAAGCGGCGGCAGTGATGAATTTGTGGAGTTATCTAATTTTCCACTGTTTTAATTAGAGGCCAGGTTCCATGAGGCCCGACAGCTGGCTTCTTTGTACTGACTCCTGCTAGCCTGACAGAGAAAAATGTCCGTCGCCACTGCTGCCAAGCTCTGCTCCTGACCTGGGCCCAAGTCAACTGCTGGGATCCATAAACTGCGGTCTCCCTGCAAGCGGGCTTTCTGTGCATTTTCTTTTTTTTCTCTCTTCTTCTTCTTCTTTTTTTCCCTGGGTCACTCATTCTTTCAGCAGTCGTTTCAAACATCTCAGTCACTGAAACAATACTTTTGGTTTGCTTTCTTTTTCCAAGTGTGCTGGGACAGTCCAGTGGGCCCCATTAGCTGAGGTGTGATTAACT
Source organism: Brachyhypopomus gauderio (assembly GCF_052324685.1). Taxonomy (NCBI): domain Eukaryota; kingdom Metazoa; phylum Chordata; class Actinopteri; order Gymnotiformes; family Hypopomidae; genus Brachyhypopomus; species Brachyhypopomus gauderio. The sequence goes on from NC_135212.1 coordinate 26,582,776, forward strand.
TCCAGCCCAGGCCAGAGTACTGCGGGACAATAACAAGCACATCAAACCCCAAGCAGGTGGCTCACAGCACTTGAATGGTACTGTACAACACTAGACTAGAAACAAATATGGAATTGAAAGTGCAGTGAGTAATGAGAGGACTCTGTAATATGTATCTTCATTCCCAGCACAAATGAACAGTCTCATTCAGAACATACTGACCCACCAGAGATCAGTACAGAACAACATTCAGATGGCCGCAGAGGACTCAATCATACCTCAGATTGCCTTTAACTAGGTTATATTAATGTACAGAATTCATTAATTCATAAGACAAAAATATATATATATAAAAATATATATTTAACTCGCTCATTCACTGGACGAGTTATGGTATTATACACAACACAGGTATGGATACTATAAGCATGCATACTATAACAATAGTATGGATACAAAATAAGCCAAACTGATGCAATTCTGAAGAAAAACTTCAACCTGCAGGATTCAACCTGAACATCACACACGTATTTGTGGACTCTGAGCACAGTAATTCAGAGACATCTGCACAATACCGGCAGAAAATATAGGCTGTTTTACCAGCCTACATAAATTACTTATTACAACAATTTTATACGGACCTAAGCTTCACTTTTAGAATAAATTAAGGATTCTTCCTTGTCAATTATGCTGATCTGCATGTTTGCACGGCATCAATAAAGTACATAATATATTATTAGTTGGTAAATTACATATATTTTATACATTCTTTGGGCAGTCAAACTACATTGAAGGAAGTACAGCACATGATCAAACAAAACTACATGCAAACTAAGTGCACTTTGTTTGATGACTGTTAGAACTACACCACTTTAAAAATGGGAAACTTTATTTCATACATATTGCAACAATGGAGACAGAAATGAAACATAGTTTTCTAAACTTTAAAACAAATATAGTCATTACATTGTCCTCTCAATTCTAACCATTTAAAGGTATATACTTTTCAAAAGTCAGTGTATAATCTATTCTAAATATTTAGGATTACATGCATACAGAAAGAAACACTAACGCAATGTTCATATTGCAATCTAAACTAAATGTTATTTTGGCTATTTAGTCAAAACTGCCAACATTTCATTTATTTGCTTAACATCCTGATTAGTCTCACACAAAGTTAAATAAAGCTAAATGAATTTTACTGACTGACCCAGTCCACCATGACAGTCATTCTCTCCCCAGGACCTGTGGGCAGAGCCGGAGTGGCTAATCGGGAGATTCGGGAGGATTCCCGATGGGCCGGCTCATGTCAGTCTCTAGTTTGGGCCGATTGGGAGGGAAAAATAATTTTGGGCCAGATTTGGGCATGAAACTCCCTGAAAAAGTGGCTGAAAAAGTGTCCCACTCCGGCCCTGCCTGTGGGTGTACATTCTATAGCAATGCAAAGTTGCAGGAATGTGTTTCTGGCAAATGATTCCTTATACTCTATTTTAGGACAAAAACAAAAATTACAATACTTACAAAAATAATAGAATAATAATTAGAGATTAATAGTAATGCAAAAAAGACACTAACAAAAAAGCAATTCAAAAAATGGTAAAAATCGCAGTATTTGTAGCTTGTGTGGATTACAAGGTCCCTTAATAACTTATAGCAAAGTTGTCACTCATTTCTGCATGTTTTTAACATGCCCCCTAATAAATCCTTTATTTACATTTTTTGCACTGAATTCCATTTAAGTGAACAGAACGCTTTCAGATTCACATCCAAAATGTACTTACAACAGGCATACAGTATACATAAAGTATATATACAGTATACTACGATGTCTTTTCTACATCTTTGAATAATAGGAAGGACCGCAAAGGAGACAGAGAGGAATTCAGCTGTGTCCATGTGTCTGGAGGGAGCGAATCAATTTAGGAAAATGTTTTGCATACAACTGGGAAAAAATGGGTTTTTCTTCTTCTTCTAGGAAACATGGAAGTTTTAGAATGACAGGAAATTATCAGAAATGATCAGTTATTTCTCCAGTATCCATAAAGAGGTGAATACCTCCAAACACTATAACTACTTCAGACATGTTCCAGAGCGCCCTATTACAAATATTTGACTTGAACCATTTCAATCCATTTTTTTACTTCACATTTTTGTGGAAAAGGCAGATGAGAACTGAACCACTTTCACTATGCTATCTTAGGTTTTTGTCCTCTGCCCATTTTGTTTTGTTAATAAGGAGAAAATAACAAAATGTATGGGGTAGGCAAAAACATTTACCCAGAGATAAACAGAATGAATTAGTAAAACATTAATATAGAAATAAAAAGAACGAAATAACTCAACCTAGTATATGAGTTAATTCTAACACAAACAGGTCAAAAAATATAATAACATACCACCAAATTCTCTTGGTGAAATAATGTCAATTTAACATAAACCAGAATTCATAAATCTGTTGTATTGCAATATACTGATCAGTTTTCTTTTAACCTTTTAACTAACATTAAATTACAATAAAGGAGAGCACTACAGTTTCATTAATGTGACGTGCCATTTGAACAACACTGGGCCGAGTTGCATTAAAATCCTTGATAAGGATCCTTGTGCACTGTGGGAGCCCTAGACAGGTGCTTTATGACCTGGGTGGTGTAATTAATGCTGCTGTGGGCCTTCACCTCACAATGCCCTTCCTGCCTGGCCGGACTCAGGAACTCACTTCTCCTCTTCAGTAGAGTTACTGGACTTTTTTTTCCCTATGGTCCAAAGCCCTTCCAATTCCTCCTTATCACAGCTTCACATTGCGTGAGGTAGCACACCCCCATCCTCTCTCCCGTCTCCGTCTCCCTTATCGTTGTGGAAGGGGGAGAGTGCTGCACGGTGCATTTGTCCGTCCCGTTCCGCCCACACGTAGCACAGGCTGCCACGGCTAACCAACGCCGACCTCCCAAGACTAACACGCTGAGGGAAAAAGAACTGCTAAGATATACGGTGCTGTTCCACAAGCCACATTTCACTCTACTTATCTGTCTTACACACTTGCGCATATGGGTACACACACACACACACACACACACACACACACACACACACACACACACACACACACATTCTGAGCTTGTCTGGAGACAAGGCCATGGAATTCCACCCAGTTTTGTGTTATGAAAGGATTACCGATGAACGCTTTAAACTGGGAGGGGCATAGCGCTAGCAGAACACCCAGAGATGATGTCTTCATCCCCCTATCTGTGGTCTGAGACAGCACATATGGACTTTATCCACTATTCCCCCCTGCCATTGGCGGCATGAGGCAATTGTTGAGATGCAACTGCAGAGGGGTTTTTTTCAGGCTCTATAAATAGCTTGCTGAGTGTGGGCAGATTTGGGAGGCCATGGGCCTTAGGGTGCTGCTGTGAGGTCAGGCCCACTGGGGCGTTCCATCGTCGGACGGAGCCCTCCATCTGTTTTTGTGGGGACCTCAACGGCCCCGGGGCCGAACAGGTGTTCCTGGCTGCTCCCTGTGGCGTGCAGAGCTGCAGGCATCTGTTTGTACACAGGAGGAGTTAGCAGGGGAAGGATGTTTAGTGTGAACGTGCCAGAGGTAGAGCCTAGGTTGCTCTCTCTACATGTTTATGTTGAGCTGGAGTAATGAGGGAGGGAGGATGGCCCCCGTCTACCTCTCCACCTCTCTCACTCACTCAGAAACTTGGGCAGTCCATGAGAGGAAAACATGTAAACAGATATAACTCCATTCTGCTGCAGTAAGACAGTGGTTCCTAAAACCATAAGGTCATGAACCCTTCCCACTCAGTGACGGAGGCAGTGCACGCCATCACCTATGACACATTCACATTTCCATACATGGGGCCAGATGCAAAAAAGCCCCCATCAAAATCTGCAACTCTGAACAAATAATAAAAAAGAGATAGAGCAGATGAGCCAGAATTAATAATGGCACAATTACCGTAACGTATGGAGGAATGAACATTAACGTATGGTGGAATTAAGATGAAAGTGAATCTGTGTGATGCTTTAAGCCAGATCAGAAAAATGAACACTGCAACCACGTGCACCAGTGTGCGGAGAACAAGGGATGGTTGTTTCTGACCAGCTGAACAGCTCCCCAGTTTGGGAACCTCTGCTCTGGGATAAGCAAGCACAAAGACGGGCTGGGTAAGATTTAAATATTGATTATGGCGCACTGGCCGAAACATCTCACGTAGACATAAGTGGCAAACGAGAGAACAGCCGTCACTGCTGAGACAGCGAGCTGTGTGGGAACAGACGTGGGAGACGTAAGCTGAAGCCCAGACTAATTTCACCAGGTTTTTTTTTTTCTTCTTCACTGTTCGCATTCAGATTTTCCACATTTGCCGACCCCCTCTTTGGCTCTGGCGGGAGGAATGCTAGACGAGCGATTACAGAGGGAAAGTGAGGAAGACGGAGCGCATCGTGGGCGTCCTTCCTCTGCGTGCCATCATCTCTCCTGATTTGGATTAATGCTTTAATTGGGAAACACACGCGGGCTGAGAACATCTGTGGCCCACAGTGAAAGGGCGAGAGCGGTGCCAAAACAAACCTCCACAGAACCGGGCCTTCCGATCCCATGGAGAATCCAGGGGCATTAAAGCGGCCCGGCCGAGACCAGAGCGGACTTAATGGTGTAACATTGGAAACGTGCTTCTGCCAGGGCAGCGCTTGCTTGCCCAACACTGCCACAACCAGAGGTGCAGTTAAACGTCCACAGCGTGCGGCTCGATCCCCACACAGCCGGCCCCACGCTGCCATTTCACAGTGCCACTAGTGTCCACTCGCACACAGGGGAAGCAGTAGTGACCACGAGTCCCTGCTGGAACAGGAGCTTGTTAAAGGCACCAAGCATTAAAACTTTACAGTTACAACAAGAATCAAGGGGGTCCGTCTGGCTTAGTCATGGAATAAGCTGCAACCCCCCCACCCCCTGCTTTGAAAAAAAGTGTTTTTTAAGGAAAATGGAAGGTCAAAGGTTATGTAAACATTGATTTTCAAGATAGATAGCTACCCTAGACAGCACAGCATTTAGGTACTCAGTTGGAGTACCTAAAAAATAAAAAAATAAAGAATTTAGCCAACTAAAAAGTTCACATTGTATGAGACACCACTCCGGACGCATACTCCGACAAAAGAGTAAATAATTTATTTGTAAGGGGTATATAAATTACTTTCATCTTTACTTTTATTGTACCATTAATCTACCAATATCTAACAATACTGTTTACAAAAACATTTCCAAAAAGTAATCTAATCAATAGGTAATGTTCATAAATAGATCTTTATATCTTAATCTACATTTGAACACGCTTCCAAAAACATTCTATATAGTATATAAACCCTGTCCAGCAGATACATAGGTCTTAAAAAATACAGTAATAAAAAACTACAGTCCTCAGAAAGTATTAGTGCCGTTAATGCACTGGGCTGTTCAGTGCAGTTTTCGTTCTACATATCAGCATCTATTAGAGGAAAGACCCTCCACCTAGCCTCAAAAAGGGGTAAAAGATTAAATACCTAAACCATACCAAAACAATAAATGTTGTGAACAACACAAGCTAAACTTATCCTTTGTTTTTTTATCCTTAATACTCTATTTGGTACTTATATGGCATTTGGAAAAATATACAGCCCCCATAAACATCAAACATCATGAGACTCCCAAAGGACAGGAGTTATGGTTACAAATTCAATTAGTGACTCACTTTGCAGAGATGCATAAATGTATACCTTCAAACAGACTTGAAACAGAAGGGTAAAAGGTAAATACTCTAAAACCTCAGGTTCATAACTGCTGACTTCCTCTTTGTGGTGCATTGCCTTGTAATGTCTGCCACCTCAGTCAGCATCATGATCATGAAAGATGACTCGGTGTGTTTCCCCCTACCACTATACCATACCAAATCCACAGGGTCCTACAGCGATGACCTCGATAAACTTTAAACAGTGAAAACGAGCCTCGCGTCTACACTCTGCCCAACCACTCCCTCAAAGAGGAGGTGTGCTTGCTCTTTTTTGACTGAACTGCTTTACAAATCCTACTTGGCAGATTACATCAACAGGAGAATGCTCTACTGTTCCAAGTCCCTATCTCCCATACCCATGTAATATAAGCAAGTGAAACAAAAATAGACCTGCAAGAAAGATTGTTTCAATGGGCAGACCTGGTCTGTCTAGCCAAGCACCTTCAGCAAACTATGGCTTGGGACATCTGGACAGCCGCCTCACCCTGCCGGATGAAAGAAACAATCGAGTGCATTTCTGTGGAATACTGCATACTCCAGCTTTTTACCTGTGTGAATTGTCTGCCCCAGGAGACCCTTTAATACCCCAGTTCTGTGTACTTGCAAGAGCGCAGCCCTGTTGGTGACTTTCATTCTTTAGTCTGACCTTTCTTATCTTCTCTCCTCAGCGCTCTCCGATACACGTACAATGAGGAAAAATGAAAAAGTACAACACCAGAAAAAGAGTGAGAGAGAAACAGAGAGAGCGTGTGAGAAACTCTCAGCTGGGTCCACGGAGAGTGGGAGAGCATGCTAATGAGGAACAGGAGTAACAGGAGAGTCAGAGGGAAATGATACCATCAAGACATGAGGCTAAACGGCAAGCCAAAAAATCAGCCATCTTGGCACTGATTAATAGAGAAATCCTGAGCTTAGTCAGAATCCAAAATGCATTACATTTAACCTTGAAGGAGAGAGAAAGAGAAACCTCTTGATATTGTAGCCTGAATGCCAAGCCCGCTAACGTGTCTCCCTGCACACACAGTGTGTTCACATTTACTCCTTTGATCAAAGGCGTCTGGTAACATACTTACATCACCCTATTTAATCAGCACTCCACCCCACCACCTCACACTCCACCCCACCACCTCACACCCCACCCCACCACCCCACACCCCACCACCCCACCACCCCACACCCCACCACCCCACCACCCCACACAACACCCCACCACCCCACACAACACCCCACCCCACTACATCTCTCCTCCTCCCTTTCTCACACACATCCCAAAGTCATTTTCTAAGGTACTGTGTGACTCACGCACACATCCATGAGAATCAGTTCAAGGCTCTGTGCATGCCCCGATGTCCAGGCTCTCTCTACCCCCTGTTCTTCTCAAAGCATGACCAGCAGGTTAAGGTCCTAGTAGATCTGCCAATCAAAAATCACATCACCCAGCAAAACCCTGAAAAAAACCACAACACTTTGAGTGATGAAGGTGAGGCAGCGTGCAAGCAGTCACCTCTGAGCCAGATGGAAATTAATTTAATAAACATGTCAAATTTTTTACCAAGTGGTTTTCCCAACACAGGCCTTAAAGAGCTGGCCACAAAGGTCAATTACTCATAATTCTAACAAGACTTTTCCTATTTGCCAAAATTGTTATAATTTAGCTGACAGCACACTCTCTAAACTTCAGTGAGTGTTTCACTGAGTGTATGGGTCATGTGCCTATTTTAGTGTCTAGAGTTAGGGCTAAAATGTGGGCAACATTGTTGTCATAATTGCAGGTGTCACAATTCTGAAAGCTGAAAAAGTCTAAATTTGTATCTGGATCTTTCCTGTGTGAGATTATCAGAGGGTAGGGTTTAAAATAAAGCAGAGTGCACCATATTGTTTCTTATCTGAAAATATAGATTTTGAGATGAGGTTACATCATGTTATATTCTACTTTATACATATTGACAAAGAAAATATTACAATAGAGACCAAACATGCTTCGATGTCACAGAATTTAGTAAGTAGTTCATCATACTGTTTGGTTTGCATATAGTCGTGGTGAGTGTGTGTGTGTGTGTGTGTGTGTGTGTGTGTGTGTGTGTGTGTGTGTGTGTGTGTGTGTGTGTGTGTGTGTGTGTGTGTGTCAAAGTGGTGACTGCTACTCAGGCCCTCAACTGCAACAGTGCTCTGTTTAGGACAAGAATTGGGCTTAATGAATTCATCTGTCTGCCCTGAAGTCTTCATCCTGCTGTATAAGTTATGAGGAGGCTGAGAAAATATCCATGAAGCACTTGATGAACAGCTGGATCCCTCTGAGAATTTTACACATTCTACAGGCTGTAAATCAGTATCCTCACAATCCATCTTCTGAAAAGCACAATGAAGAAAAATACTAGCGTGTGGAAAGATTGGGGGCGGGTGAAATCACGGGTGTCAGAAAGTGGCAGAGAGAGACAATCCTTTCATGCCAGTTTCCTGTCTAAAAATAATCTGCCTGCATGGAGAGGTAATAAAGTCTCTAGTGCCATCACTTAGAGCACATGTGTCAAAGTCAAGGCCCGCGGGCCAGATCCGGCCAGCGAATTGATTATCTATGGCCCCATGGATGATATTTAATTACTATTAGAACCGGCCCGCAGGCCACAGCCTCCCGATGGTGTTTTGCACGCACAAACACTACATTCCCCACAATGCAACGGTAGCCCGCGAAGTCACTGCAGCGCACACAAGCGGCGAGGGTCCGCGCAGCGAAAATGACGTAATCGCAGTGGCTCCGCCCGTGCGTGAGGGCATCGCACGCTGTCGATTCGCAAGGTCGTGCACCTCTCGAATTTTGTAACTGCGCGCACCAGTTAAACTTAATTAAGTTAAATATTTATACATATTGTCGAAATTATTTGAAATAATTCGCTTTTTTATTCACATTATTTAATGGTTGTTTATTTTCAAAATGCCCAATCTTAACGTCTTCATGTTCTCTCATGTTTCGTCCTGGAATTACAAGAGGCTCGTATTTGTTAACTGTTCAGTCAGACAGATATTTGTTGTGAAACGAAGTCGTTACAATTTCAAGCATTTTCAAGTACTTTACCATAAATTCCAGCACTTTTCAAACCTTTATTACTTTATTCATTTAATGTACAGGACATGTTTTCTTTGAATGAAGTTTGTTTTTATCTGTTTGCTTGTTGAAAAATATTTTCACTTGAAATTACTGACAGATCCATAAGAAAATATTGCTTTATTCATTTAAGCATTAAATAATATACACTGTGTTATGTCTTGGTTCAATAGGCTATGTGCAATCATTTCAATATGTTTTAATAAACATTGAACCAGTCCGGCCCTCGGCTTGTAGCAAATTTGGTTTTTTGGCCCTCGGTGTATTTGACTTTGACATCCCTGACTTAGAGGATGACCAATAGCAAACCACACATTTTAAGGTTTTAAACTGTTGCTGTTTACTCTGTAGTAATTACTTACTACTTTTTTAAATTTGCAATAAACATGGTGTCCTAATCAGAAAGATGTATGCTGTGGAAAAAAAGTGATTACCTTTAATTTCCAAATATCCTTTAAGCCTCCCAAAACTGATTAGCTTACAACTATATTTTGGAAATGTCATCTGATATTCATGATAGCTAAATTTCAGCCAGCAAATAAGCTAATCTGATTTCATAGTCATATAGTTTAATATGACTGCAACTAAATTTATTGATGATGGAGCCAACATGCATGAACATCTTTGGCTAAAATAATTTGAATAATATTGCTAGCGAGCACTGTGGTTTTATGAGTTTATTAATGGTTATCATAATGGTTATCATATCATGGAGAGAAGGAATGGGAACAAACTCTGGAGCAATGAGCTCTGTTCCTCAAGAGGACAACAGTAGCAGTAAATGGAAGGAGAGAGGCCCTCCAGCACCAAGCCCAAGTCCCTGGTGTCCTCTACGAGACTGGAACTAGCCAAGCTCTCGTCTCGGGCTTGACGCCAAGTCCCATTTTCTTTTCTATGTGGTTAAGCCATATTAAGACTGTATGAAGGGGTCTTATCAAGTTCCCACATCAATCTTTGAATTTATGTACACAAGGCACTTAGAGCAATTGTACACAGTACCACCAATGGTTTAAATTACGCGTTGTATGAAAGAATACTGACTCAGGTGTTTATCTGGGCTTGTTGTGATTTTGGGATCTCTGACCTCTGACCTGTTTGTGGGCAAAATTAGACAACAGGAGGCGAGTGGGGAATAATGGACATGGAATAAACCATGGAAGGGTAAACCGAAAAGAACTGCATTAAACACTCAGGGGAAAGGGCAGAGAGAAGATGAGTCATTACACAGCTATTTCCCTACAAGCAACACTAGATGTAGCTCAGTGCACACACAAACACACACACACACACGCACACATGCACACGCACACCTTTGACTTAAACACAAGGAGGGTAGCAGTGGGTTCCAGGCAAAGAATTAAAATGCGTCTCCTTTTTTCCTTCATAGGGACCCACGTGTATAAGAGGCTCCCCCCTCTGCTCTCTCACACACCGCGTCCTAGTTGGGAGTTCACTACAAACAGAATGAGCAGTCTCTGGCCAGCCATGCGAGTCTCTGGCCGACCATGTGAGTCTCTGGCCGGCCATGTGTGGGGTCTCGCGTGCAGCGCTTGCTCTGCTTACTGATCTTCAAGCATGACGCGGGAATATTGTCCAGGGTTTACTCTGCAGAGCTCGCCAACACGCCACTCAGCCTCCTCCCCTTCAGAACCGCTCGCCTGCTTCTCCGCGAAAGCAGCCACAAGCAGAAGGTTAACCGAGAGGATTTTTGAATGACAGCAATGTGCACAAAAGCACTTATACCCAGTTACTACCAACACAAATACATAACCACATATGCAGTTCCACACACACATACACACCTCATAACGAAAACGTGCCCTTTTGATATTGAAATGTTTTCCTTTTCCCATCCTACACGTCTTACAAACAAAAGACAGACTCATCTTATTAGTGAGATGTTACATTAGGAAGTACTGTACATGCAGGCTGAGAACACTGGGAGGTTGAAGGTCTGATGTCAGTCTAATGAATGCCTGTGTTTTGGCATGCAGGCAAATGCGGATGTGCACGGTTTTGATTTGGGAGAGAGCGCAAACTTCAGACTGATGCAGCCCACAACCTACAAAACAGCTGAACAAAGATGTTCTTGTGCATGTTTTAAAACCAATCGATTTGCTACTCATCAGTTCAGTCTAAAATTGTCATTGTACTATTATATTAAATTACCACTGTGCTATTATTCAAGATTTAAATTTATTCCGAGTTCAAATTGAAGGCTCCCAAACGACAATTTACTGGGATTGTAGTTATCTTTTTGTTTGTTTGTGTTTTACCATTTCACCATGATTTGCCCAAAATACCTGTGATAATGCATTCAGAAATAGTTATGACAGCAAAATATACTTAATAATACAAAAGGATAGTGGTCTAGTTATTAAAGCCCTCTTAGGGCATACATGAAGGTAACAGAAACAAAAACCAGTGTCTGGCTAAACAGCTGTAAGAACCTGCTGAAAAATGTGTGGAGGTGCCTCAGAAATCCCGAGCCAGAAATAACACTGCTCAGCCCAATAAAAAAATTTTTCATATTCATACATCACACTTCAGAACACCCAGCAGCCACTGTGGGCCACAAGTCTTTCCACATGTCACTCTCAGAGAGTGCCCAAGTCGGACAGGAGTGCTGAGGAGTGACGCGGCACCCGTGCTTGGCTGTAATTAAACAGAATAATAAGATTCCACTGATTTACATCCCATAACAGCCCATATTTTATTTCAGTTCTTAATTCAGTTTGACACACCAGGCTGCGCTGTAGATCACTGCGTGTTTGGAAGTTTACTGTACCGGTTCCGTGCAGATATAAGTAAAAGTCTCCTGAGCTTTGAAAGAAACTGCTTTTGAATCCAGAAACAGTAACTGCATAATTGACATATGGGTGGGCAGAATTAGTAATATCCTAAACTGGTCATTTGGAAATAATTTGACAAGAAAAAGGTCAAATCCACCTGGCACATGCAGCTCGCAGACCACAAATGGACATGCTAACATACTCACGCACTGCAGCGAGGCAGCCTACAAGGCTAATCACCGTAATTAGCCTGAGAGGACAGAAAATGCCAGCGAGTGTGAATCACCTCCGGAATGGCAAACCCCTGCAGCACTCACACACACACACACACACACACACACACACGTCAGGTAGGGTGCCAACCCAAACAGGTCAGCAGCACCAGACTTCCTCACTCACCCAACAGAGCCCTTCTCTAGACCAGGACTGCTTCGCAATTAGGCTCTGGCCATGGTACTCACGTTCCCACGTGAGCCACATATGCCCACGTGGAGCCAACTCAATTTAAAAAAAAGTCTTCCTCCCTTCAACACCACTCATCCCTCACAACCACGGCTGGCCGGGCTGGGTGGAGCGCACGTCTTTTTCCCTCTCTCAGTTCTTTCATTAAAGCCTCCATGTCCCGTGTTGCAAGGTGCATCAGTGGACGCAAGAAACGCACAGAAAGAAAAAGAAGAACAGAGAAAAAGGAGAACAAAGTGAATGAATGTTAATGAAATGATGGAAGGTTTCTAAACACATTGTTTTAAAGTGTTTAGTTCAGGCAGAATGAGTCAAACTAGGATTGTCTTTCAATTACTATTCTAATGTGTAATATGATACTGTCATGCAAACCAGTGGAAAAGATTAATTGTTGGAGGCTAAGGCAGTTCTTCATTTAGTGAATAACACTAACACAGCTCTGTAATTTGCACAATAAGAAAAAAGTCTCAACAATGAAACTGTCAAACAGTTTTATATATCTGCAAAATAAATAGGATAAAAACTTGACATTTCATATTAACACAGAGAGCTCACACCTTTCACAGATTCTCACCACTGAGAAGCTGGTCCTGATTACAGCTCAACTAAAGCTACATAGCCAGTAAGACTTGACATGTGTCCATACCCTTTTAGGTCTCTGCCCCACATAAGCACTAACTGTCACACAAAGACAAGTATGCTGGCACCTTCGTAGACGCGTCTCACAGCCATTCAGGAATATTGGTGTAACACACACACGAACAGAGATTCAGAGGTTTTTGTCATTGCAGTGTTGCTGTGTGGAAATTACTTGTGCTAGTGGCTCTGCCAGACGTGGCCCTGTCTGTCTCCGTACCAGTCAGTGTTTACACACTGATGCCAGGAGCAGAGGGGCTTGTTGACGTCCATGTGTTGTAGGTGGGCTATGATGGAGGCAGAACAATATACCAATCAAGACCAATTACATTTCCAGTGAAAGGGGTTTTTTTCTCCAAATTTGCTTCAAATCAAAGGCTGTGTCAATGGACAACATAGGCAGTGCTTGGATAAATTACAGAGCATACAGACCACAACCACTTTTATTTATTTACTTTTTGCTTATTTCTTACTTTCTTTTTTGGACGAACATTGTATTTTTCATGAGAGTAAAGATATGTAGACGAGAAACACAGTACTTTGCCCCAGAACTGTTGAGTTGAAAGTTCCCCAATGTAACAAAGTAAATTAATTAAAAATCATTATATGTAGGATGCGTACGGTATGAACAATTTAACTCCAGGGACGTAGCCTGGGTGCTTTTGAAAATAAGATTCGTCTGGAGTGTTATCTATTCACTCATGTTTTGTTTTATTTTTTTACTTTATAATAACACTGTTCTAGACATAATAAATGAGATTACTGAGAACCGCAAGGTCAACCCTGAATAGGGGCGCTTTCCTCTCACTGCTGTTATCGGCGAATCCCTTCACTTCTTCCCATTCAGAAACGTCTGGGATGTGGCATCAAAAACCTGGCTACGTGTAACACGACGCTGTGGCCTGTGAGTACACGTCAGCCTGTAGCCTACACGTGTTTGTCCGTCGTTTTACTTACGGCTTTTGTGGCAGAACAACAGTAAGGACTTCCAGACATTAGGAATAGTTGTGCTAGCTCTGGCAAATTAACGTTTTCATTAGTGGACGAGGCGCCTCACGTGAATCTATTTTAGCTCTACTCATTGGGTGGGAGAAAGAATATTCCCGCCAGATTATTCATTTCTTGGTACATGCTTTTTTAAAAGTTGTAAATATTTACTAAGAATTTATTTTGTAATTGCTGTTCCATCAGTTCCGTTATTTTTTTATTAATTTGGCTCCAACATCTAAATTTATCTTATTTCCACATACTGACTCCAAATAGTTAAGGAATGGAGTAAAGGTACTGCTCACAGCACACAGGCCCAGGGATTAATTTATTCTGATTTGTATACTTAGGTCTAACACTGGTTTTGTGATCTTCTATGTCACCTGATCACTTTATTAGCTTCTCAATCTCTTCTTTTTGTTTGCTGTTGCCTTTTCACATTTATAAAGTGTGGTCTATTTTTGAAAGTTTTAAACCTCAGAGATTATCGTTTAAAAACATTAAATGTAATTCTGATTTAGCTAGCACTGATAACCAGTAACCACCTTGCAAACGTTGACTTGGTATATTACTGTAATTAATAGACTATGAAGTGTTTCTTCCCCATACTTACATATAAATCATCTGTTGGCTGATTCATTTCCATATCAAATTGACCATAACAAAGAAATGAGCATGAGCTTTTAAAACCATCATTGCAGCCCTAATACATGGTGCATTAACACATGTCCATCCATCACCTGATTCAGCCTCCAGACATGCAGTAGGGCTCCATCAGCAGTGGCACAGCTCCGTCAGCCAGTCTGCACCACCCACGATCATGGACGTAATTTTGATTTCAAAAGTGGGGGGGACATGGATTCGTCGCTATTTAAATATTTGGTTTTAACCGTAAAAACTGGGGAGGACCAAAACCGGCTTTTGAAAAAGTGGGGGGGACATGTCCCCCCCCCCCCCCCCCCCCCCCAAATTACGTCCGTGCACACGATCCATACCAGGGTGCTGTTTTTACCTCAGCTCTATGAAACAGCGGAATAGTCTCAGACTAAAACATGCTGGGCTACAATGGATCCAAGCTGGGAGAGATTTGTGTGGTATCTCACTTAAAAGATCTTTGCTGTAAGCATTTTTCTCTGGCTCGACGTGGTCACTTTGTGAGGAAAACATGTTTGTATTTTTTATGAAATGCTATTTCTTAACTCTATTTAATGATGGCTTTTCCTGTAGTATTGTTATTTTATTTACTAAATATTCAATTAAATCCAGAAACAATTTGGTTCTGAAGATTCAAATTAGAAGATTTAGTAATTGTTGTTATTTAAAACCATCAATAAAGCCAGATGTCATCAGTAAAGCCACTATTTTTAACTTTCATGACTAAAAACATCTCTTCATCTGCCCCTACCCCCACCCCCCACCAGAGGTATGGCTGTAATGTCGGTTTGTGTGTTTATTTTTCCTGATTTGCTGTCATACCTTGGAGATCCTGGTCACAGTTGCAGCAGCCATAATCCTCCACAGCAACACACAAAATACATTTTCACAGATCGTATCTGTGGGTCACTTGGAATACAAATATAAACCTTTTTACCACATACAAAAAAAAGAATGACTCCCAGAAAGTAAACAATGTCCAGTGGCCTCTAATTTGAGTTTAATCTCAGGCTGTTTGCCTGAATTAAGGAGTTTGAGAAGCTACTGCGGCACACTCTGATTGCTTAATAATATGGTGATAAGCAAAGCCATCAATCAAGCTCTAAGGCAGACTTTACAACTCAGGAGAAACAGCCCAAAATGAGAGCTGCTGCCTCTTTGATTGTGTGAGTGTGTTAGGTAAAGAGAGTGGTGTTGGTTGTGTGAGAGCGTTAGTTAAAGAGAGTGGTGTTGGGCCGTGTGAGAGCGTTAGTTAAAGAGAGTGGTGTTGGGCCGTGTTCTTTACCCACTGATGAGCTCCTCCACTGGGTCTTCAAACAAGGAAGGAACAAACAAGACCAACTGTGAAATGCCTGTGCATATTTATTTAGAAAAGTGAACTAAGGCTCTCATTCAACACTTATACAATAACAGTTGTCTAAGGCAGGAAGGACATTGCATTTTAATCACAGACATGGGCCACTGCGGCTTACTTGTTTTAGTCACTGAAGTACCGCGTATTACCCAAGAGCTAAAATTGAAGGGGCTGAGAACATGGATTTGAGAGGGAGCAGGAGTGTACGACCATGTGGCGTTGACAATGGAAGAGTGCACGATATGTAAAGCTGTTCTGTGATTAGTGTAAAGTAAGAATGACAGCAGCTGAAAATTCAGTCACATTAACAAGGGGAAGATCTATAACTTTATTTGGAGAAATCAAAATCTGAACAGATTACATTGCCACAGAAAACATGATTACATAATATTGCAGTACATAGCCAAAGTATTTATTAGAATACAATTCAAAGCATAGCACATTTTTATTTATAGTACAACTTTTTCATATTATGTAAATGGAACATAAAAATTTTACATCCTCTCTCTCTCTCCCTCTCTCTCTCTCTCTCTCTCTCTCACTTTAGCAGGTCATAACTCTTTTCCTTCCTTGCGTGACTCTGTAATGTAAACACACTTGGGGGTATGACTCATCACTATTTATCCAGTCAATCACAAGATATAAACACATGTTGGGGTCAAGGGTCAATGCCCTGATGCATGTCCTGATACTGTAACCTCATGTGGTACCTACATACCTGTGCTTTCTTCATTTTGACATCCAACATCAGCTTCATAAAGTATATCTGGCTCTTCCAACACCAATATTCTCATTATCCAACCTAATAAAACAACAAAATGACAAAAAAAAGTGTAAGGTTAATTTCAAGTGAACAATGTCCATCACCAGCCTCTCTGTGCAGCTCAAGACAGACAGCACCGCATTAGATACATTTATCCTTACCAATTGAGCATAACCAATGAAACCCTATTTACACGGCTGTGCCAAGTTGTCACTTCTGCCTGTTGCCATTTTTTTATGGTGCTGAAGAAAATTTGCAGAAAGTAGTGATCAGCACGTTGGCCAAGACTAAACGGCGTTTTACCAGAGCTGGTGGTAGCGGTGGAGGGAAGGGGAGGGAGGTGCTTCCCGAGGGGAGCTGATCTGAAGAGGGCCAAACATAATCCAGCATCAATCCTGGCCCTGTCACACAGCACTCTCCCAGCTTTTCCAGCACCATTGTTATAGAGCAGGCCAACGGAAAGAGGCCTGGAGCAGGTGGAAATAAAACCCCCTTTGACGGGTTCAGGCTAAGATTCCTCGTGTGTTCCTTGTGACATTTACACAAACTCCAGGGACCAGGCGCAGGCTGTCGACACGTCTGGAGACACATGTGTGTGTGCTTGCACACACACACACACACACACACACACACACACACACACACACACACACACACACACACACACACACACACACACACACACACATAGACTAACACTCATCCCGTCCTCTGAAATTGTTATTCATTCCTCGTATTAGATCCAAAACTACATGGTTCTGTTTCTTTCATTGCACATGTAGGACTTAGCGGACATAATCTGCTCTTGCTGTTGCTATGAAACAGACAACTGGACAATATACAGACATTTTCACAATCGTCAAGGTTGTGCACAAGGTTGTGTGTCATTTCAATTGTGAGTTGGTCAGTGTCCCAGTTAATGAGCCCTGCTATGGAAATACAATGAAATGGATAATGTGACATAGCCCTCAAAATAAAGCCCAGTGCATGTTGTTCAAAGAACAATTCCAAAAGCACTTTCTTGTGAACAAAAAGTTGAACAGTTTGGATGATAGTGGCTAAGCGACATACTAATTCAAAGATTTAAAAGTGAAGAGCTTTTTCTTGATTTGGAGTGATATTTATTACATTTAGCTAGGGTGTGTTCTGAAAATCTTTGAATGGTCTTAGCTGCTTTTTTCTGCAGAGAGGCGTATGACTTGTTCCTTGAGGCTGGGCCTCTTCTCTCTGGGAGCAGAGCTCCACACCTTGGCGTGCACTGCGTCATATGATGCCAGTTTGCTCTGATGCATCACTGGGACCCCCTCTAAGCAGGAAATGCTCACAGACTCTTTTCCCACCCTGGCCTTCCTCTGTGGAGAGCAGGCAGAAGAGGCCAACTTCCATTACCATTCCGAGCAGTTCCTCAATTTATGATTTCCAACCACCACATGGATATAGGTTTCCACTGACAACATGGATATGCTTTGCGTTTCAGTGCTGTGGAACCTGCGTTGCTATCATGTCATGGCTTGCTAAGGCTTATTGTAGGAGATGGGATGCATACCAGAATAAGAAAATCACACCAGACTTTGTGGAAGGAGTTTTCTACACACCACATAAGCTGTAACTCCTGAACTTCCCTAATCCCCTTCAAGTTCAACCTGCATTTTTCTATAGTTGTCTCCTCTAGCTGGTTTAAAAATAGCTCAGCCAAGCTGAAGGGGAAAACCGTTTTAGGGACTGAAAACAATCATTGCTCAACAGTATCTTCTATTGTTTTTAACTGCTTGGGAATTCTTAATTGCTTTTTCCAAGTCACCCCTTCACAGGAAAGCCCCCCTTTGGCAGAGGAGAAGGGACACGGGATGGTGTGAATACAGAACGCATGTGCAGTGAACCCCGGCTCTCCTCAAATCACATTGACCCGAATTACTGTAAACGTGTGCGCAGGTCTGTCTCTCCCTTCACTCTCTTGACCCTTTCCAATCTTGTTGGTCCTCTAGTGTTTCTATGGCTACTTTCATCACAGCCGGTTTTTCTTCTTATGTGACACAGCTGTGTTGTCTGTGTGGCAGTGTGAACAACAACAAAAACATAATCTGACCTATTTGGTTCCGATGTGGGACACTTTTATACGTGGCAATGAAATCCGATGCATACCTGATACGTGCTAATGCAGTCTAAACACTCAGATCGGAATTCATAGGACTCTTATGTCAATCCAACTTGACATTCATTATGTATGATAAAAAAAATGAAAGATAACTCTGAGAGAGGATAAAAGTGAGAGGCTAGTGGGTTAACAAACCTCCTAACAGAATTAGAAGTCACTTCTAAGAGATTTAGGGTGAGTGTGTCAGTGAAACATTGTTCTTTTGCTTATCTGTTTAGGAGTGTGATCTGTTCAGACTAAAGAATATAGGTCACATTAAATATTGTGAGCAGCCTATTACCTGCTGTAGCCTTATGTCTAGTAATGAGCTGCCATTTATAATCTCGCAGAGGCCCGAGAGAACGGCATTAATGACATCGTTACACGACGGCACTTCCAGCTAGTGTCCTGTCCGCCACTCAATGCTGAGCCGGCGTTGGGAAACAGCAGTCCAGCTCAGCCTGACCGTGCACACACGCCGGTCCTCTGCAGCGCTCGAGAGACAGAAACATCAAATTGATGGTGGTTTCTCTGGTATCCTCGCTGAGGCATAGATTTCCGTGATACTTAATCTTGTCTGTTCATACCTCTCAGTTATCATTAGTGCACAACTCTGACAAGAGCCAGGCACTGAAATTTGTGATGGAAGTATTGCATGATGGGAACATCACTACTGTTTTTTTTTTCTTTTGTTCAATGCCCAAAGAAAACATAAACTAAAAATATTTAATATTTCACCAAAACATTATTTTAAATACTTTATAAAAAGATTCAGGTTTCTCAAAGACGACGCATGCATGAACTTGACAGTCAGCCAGTAGGTAAACTTTTCAAAATGTGGTAAAAGTAATGGATTGGTGTTTTCAAATATGTTCATAAAGTCACTATGTTTGCAGATTTTAAAGAGAGCCTTAGAATGTTGCAGTGGTTTTCTCTTAATTGATCTATTAACTACTGCAGAACACGTTTTAAATTAATCTAACTAATAAACGAATGTTACTTTAGGTGTTTTTTAAAGGTCCCATTTGTATAAAAGAAATATATACAATGGGAGGAGGATACTTTTAAAAGCAATTTTATTGAAACAGAAATAAATGAGTATCAGTTTTGTGGTAAAACTTTTTTTTATGGAATAACATCATAATTTGTGTGGCACAAGATGGCTTATTTCTTTAGATAGATTATATCTCTAGGTCTACACACATTTAATTAATTAATTTATTTATTTATTTTTACATACACGCTGTGCTCTTGCCACTTTGTGTCACACATGCGGCCTGGTAAGATTTAATTAAGCATAATTTCACAAGCGATATAGTAACAAAACCACGTACGTTTAATATTTGTTAATGCATTTAACGTTGTCTTGGCTTTATATTTCAAGTTTAACAGCTTTAGCACGTATGCTGTGGATTTGTACAAATTTATTTGACAAGCTTTACGTTTATATTTTAAATGATATTATTCTGTTTCAACAAATCTTTAAACAAAGATTATTCTCTCTCAAAACGCAGTTGTTTACTACTAATATTCTGGGAGTTGCTAAATCCTCACCACTCCTGTCCTTCAGAGTACGTGCAGATCTGTAAAATGCTTCGTTATTAAACTCCCATACAGAATTTATTTTAGATGGGTCTTTAAATTTACTTTAGACACGTGAAAAATGTCAAAAACATATTTATAAATATATCAAGACTATATAGATTACCTTCATTTAATTTCATACATATATTCAACGTCATTGAGTTTTAAAACAAAAAACTACTTTTCCAAAACCACGTAGACAACAAATAGATACACCACCACTGTATATACAATTTATAAATATTTTCCACACGTTTAATGTTTTACTATTGTCTAACTGAAAACAATCCATGATGAGTTTAAGATCTTTGAAACGTTTCTGTCAAAGTGATGGCGACACACCTTCAGCAATGGCCAACACTGCAAGAACAGGATCAAGTGGAAAAAAAGATCAAAGTATTAACCTCAGAATGGAGAGAGATTTGGTTAACCGATCCCTAACTTGGTCGAAAATGGAAAAACCATGAGACAAATTAAAAGGTAAAAGACGTGCCAGTCATGATTTTAGACATTTTCTGTGAATAATCCTATCAAAGTAAAATACATGGACTAGAGTTTGTTTATTATCAATGCAACGTTTTCTCGTTTATTTGTATTTATTAAACTAAGTAGTTAAAACAATTTAGACAATTGTAAAATAACCACTAACCAAACTTAGATGTTTTAACATAAATGTATAGGAATACTCTATGGATTGTTATACGAAACGCATACAGCAAGATGTGCATACGTAGTCTAGTGACAAAACATGAAACATTAAAACACATAGCATGGGACAGGTAGGCTTGTACTATGTTAAACGTTATTAAACTAAATACTTGGGAAGCACCGTAAACCGGGGACTGGCAGTAAAGTGGGTTTGGGAGTCTGTCCCACAAGGACAAATCCCGGCGTGCGTATCAGAGGGACACGAGGTCATCTTTGCTCTTGAGTCTGCGTTTATGTTTTAGCGTAACATCGAAATGATCAATGACCCTGTCACTCACTTAAGACCACCCCGAAGAGTTCTCAGCTTCTCTGACTATTTTTATATCGTACGTTCTAAAACACATCCGAACACAAATATGTCCGTGAGAGCGAAAAAAAAGGTCATTAGCAAAAAGAATTGCCTGAAATGATCAATTCTAGTGTAAAAAATGAAAGACCATTCCACAAAAACGATCTTTCAATCTTCAATCTTTTGGCTCATAAGTTAATACCAATTCAATACTTTATATACCTATATAATTTACGCAGTTTTAAAAGATACAATACATACTAGGTTGTTATTATACTCGCACTATACTAAAGTATTCAATATGAATATAAATGTGTTGACGTCATGAAAAGACCCACGAGAGCACGAGGCTATAAAAAATGAAGACGCATTCTAAATGAGATACAGTGCAGAATTTGCCGCTCCGTTCTTCATTGTTTCTGTGCCAAACTGCTTTGAAAGTCCAATAGCAAGTTCTCGCCAAGTAAATTAAAAAGTCATCCAGGGTGATTCGCGAGCTGTTGATTGCACAAATGGGTGGGGCCCACAGTTCAAATCAATCCAGCCGCCCAATGAGCGCAATCAGCGTTCTGCACGTAACCCCATCCTTTTTCATTCACATAAACACCCCTTGAACGAAAATATACACGGCCACCTACTATGCGAGTGAAAGTGATGAGGATGTAGTCACTCCAGCCTCATACTGATTTCAATTAAATGGCAATGCAGATTCAAAACCCTGAGTGAAAAGTACTTCGGTAATGTAGGTTATTAAGAAAAACGTCTGAGAAAATAACGCATTTTTCGGTACCGTGAGTAATGTGGAGGCTAAAACAACTCGACTCAAGATAGCTCAGTGTACATTGTTTTTCAGTCAGACTAATATTGCACGAAGACGTCATCCAATAATTCATTATTTAAATGACCTAGATAGATATACTTTGATTTATCGACGTAATTGCATGTAGGCTATGTCTAGTCATTGCCTTTAAAAGTGAGAACCTAAATGAACTCAAATGAACCCCATGGGATCTTCTATACAGAGGCATCAACAGCTTGTTTATCAACAGCAAGTTGATTTCATAGCAGGAAAAATGTTTTTGTTTTTTTGGCAGATCATACTGTAAATACTCCAAACTTAAACTCGGTTGCGCTGGGTGCGTATCTTGTGTAGAGTGTAGAGTATCTTGTGTAAATTGAACAGATTAGTCTAAGACAAGACAAAAATGTGAATAAAATATTCTAAATTAAAATATCTTAAGTTACGATTGTTTCAGCAGTTTTTAAAAGCTTCACCACCACGTTAAACAAAAATGATCTTGTGGACTTGCATGTAGCCTACATACAGACTACATGCTTGATTGATAAGTCTGTCAAGGGACTTTTCAAACATTTCTTTTGCACCCTTTTGGTGACCCTCTCGTACTCCGATTCTAGTGCACGAGTGACCTCTCCGCTTAGTGAAGATGCAGTTTCAATATGTATTGTATTTAATTTAATGTAACCTATACCTCATTAAGGTCATAATGACAAAAGTGGGTTTCAATAACAGTTTCTTCAGTGTAAAAAGTTTATGTAGTTCGTTTGGTAATGTGACGTAATAGTAAACCTGCACGTGTTACACCCCATATAATTCTGACTGTGTATTCTAATACTACCTTCAGGGTAGACAATAAGGCTCAATTCGACCTATATCGACCTATAGCTAATGAACGCTGATTCTGAACGATGCCTCAGTACTTAAGTTATGAGATGCATGTATTCCCCTTCATGTTGCAGTGCTCTTACACGCCTGGTGCTTTGATTTCTTTTGGTGCTGTATCTGGCCTGCCTCCACCGGATATACGACATCATCTCCTTTTAATTCAACCTGCCTTAGCTCACGGGTAATATGAACAACATTTAAACAAGATATTGGCCTCACACACACACACACACACACACACACACACACACACACACACACACACACACACACACACACAATTTTGATGCAGTTGGAGTGTATCAGACGTAAAAAATTTTACATTTGTTATGTCCAAGTGAACAGATTAAAAAACACTGTTAAAAGACAAGACCTGTTAATAATTGTGAGGTCATGCAATATGACAATTCTGTAATCTTTCCTTTAATATATTGCTTAAAATTCTATATTACTGATCCTTTTTCCAAGCAAAAGGTGCGTTTAAAGGTGCGTACGATAATTTCATAAAACGTAGCATATTTAAATTATTTTTCTTTCAATATTAGTTCAATCTTAATGTACAAAAAGAGTAATCAATATTGTTTATGCTCTTTGTCATGCTGGAGAATCACATTGTTGCAAAGATTGTTGCACAATCACATTGTTGTGATTAACCCCTTTTGTAAAATGATAAGGACATTGTCGCTGATATTTCGCGCCTTACGTGCAGCTAATACGTTGTTCAACAAGTATGCAACATAACGGTGTAAACATAACCAAGGGGTGATCATTCTGTCAGATATGTAACTGGTGAACGTCATGGAAAGGGTTCACCCACGGGAGTAAAGTAGACCCAAGTTCCAGACTCAGAACACTACTTGTGCTTTTTAGCACAATGCATAAATTCACATCCTAAACGTCAAACAATAAACCAAACGTTGCATTTAGGTACGGCTAAAAGAGACACTGAATAAATCTGTGAATATTAAAACTTAAAACTTGATCAAAATAGTCATCGATATTCTTTCTCTCTGCAATCACGGAACAATTTTAGTTGCAAACATTTGAGGATCCGTTATCCTTGGACATAAGATTTGAGAAAGCATTTCAAAGGTTAAAAGAGCGGAACACCGGTATGGGAATGAGCTCGAGAGTGCTGAAATGAAGGCTACTATTGGAATGAAGTCATCAACGTTAATTAAATGCATGGGGAAAGAAACGAGTGGCGCGCGCCTCTCCTTTTGGCATGTTGGGTGGTCCGTTATGCTGATAAATGTATGGGCCTCTTCCGAGCGAATGCCCTATGTAGATGTAAGTCCGGCTAAAACAATACTTTCCCATGTGCAACTATACACGTAGTTACTTGAATTTCAGACTCAGTCACAACCACAGATACTTTACGCTTACCTAAGCCAGCATCTCGCTTACAACTGAGAGTTGTATATTTGCGTTTAACCTTCCCGTGTCACGCAAATTGCGAAAAAACCTTCTCAAACATGTATTACTCGAAATCAAACATAATTAGTAGTGTTGCGCACTGTAACATATTAAATACAACTCTGTACACTGCTATATTGCCATATATGCTATAATATTAATATTTTACCATTATCTTATTGTTAGGAGTGAATAGACATCTGACATAATTCCAGACAGAATCTGAAAGCAAGAAAAAGCATTCTGACGAAATTTATGCCGCTTTCAAACGGTGAACCCTGAAGAAAAAGAGAAACAAGCCACCAAGCTACTGCTCTCCGACAGCCGAACTGTCTGGCAGACACCAGACGGTCTCGCGCACTCTCTGTTGGGCAATGGACTGTTTTAAAACCGCAGTTATTACAGCCCCAAATATTCTCACATATGTTGTTCGGAACTGGTCTTCTATCTGCCTGCAAAGATTAACATTATCAGTTACTGCAAAATACTACCTTTTTCTTTACCTGATACACGTGTACTCGCTGATCTGAGTATATGTAATATACCTGTTAAACATACATATCGATGACATTATTATAAGCTCCGATCATTTTGCCGGTTGGTTATTTTAACTACAATCTGTAATGGTTTATAGTGCATCAGCATATTTGCAGAGCTCGAAATGCAATCGAATTACCTTTTAGGGCTAGAGAACTCCAAGCATGAAAGTAACTCAGACTCTGCATGACAGTAATCGAATACACTCGATTGTGAACCGCTGTCCGAATTCAGGTGACAAGTAAAACTGACATGCCTTCACTCACCGATGACCGATGAACGAAAATACAGCCTTCGTGCGAGTTTATATAACCAAGGTCCGATACGGAGGTTATGCCGAGTCTCGGTTCAAGAAGACGTCTTCATGACTGAAAACTACACGAAAAGCTCTATACATTTAGGCTAACGTTTCAAAAATAATTTGCTCTGCATAAAACCGACACATTGTATCAGAATGGGTATTAGCAGCTCTAGTGAGGCTTTTGGTTGATTTTTTATTTAAAGAAGGCCAGGGAAAATGTTTACATTTTGCAGTATAAACATCCTGCCCATGTTCCTGTCTGTCTTAAAAAGAAATCGGGATCCTACTCTACAATGGGTTCGGCTAAGTATTTTTTCTTTTTAAAAGTGCATTTCTAAGATTGCATTTGATGGATATTTTTTGTTGTTTATCTCCTAACGTGCGTACCGTGTAGCATTTTCCACGTGAGGTTCTATACTGCCTGCGCACCAAACCTGTGGATTATAGCATTACGGAACATAATACTAATTTAAAGCAACCAATCAAATTAAGTAAAAACATAATAATAATAATTCTAAAGTATTGTTACTCTCTGTGTTATTTTTTAAGCCTAATAAAATCACAAACAATAAACTGGACGGCTAATCGCTGTAAACTTCTTGTGAACTCTGTGACATGCTATAAGCTATGACTTCAGGCAATTAGATATATTTTAGCTTCTAACAGTAATTTTTTTACGTAGAGAGAGCAGCTGCCAAACGTTGGTCGCAGCCCACCCTAGCAGAGCTGAGTGGGAGGGGATTGGGCGGGTCGGTATGCGCTTCTGACGTCCTGACAGTCAAGAGCTTGAGAGGCGCTGATGGCAACAGATAAGTAAAGGGCGATCTCCTAAGGACGAACGAGAAGAGAAGGACCGAATCCCAAAGAAGCTCCCTTTGGTCTCGTGCTCTTTTTAATTGTGGACCATCAGGAGTTACGCACGCACGAGAGTGTTTCCACTGTGATCTTTTTACTTGGCGTGTACATTTTTTTGTGTACTGGGTCATGATACAAGCGGGCTGATCATAGAACTACGACATTTCCACTCTCTCTAAGACCAGCTTTACAGTGGGGATTTTTAGAAGCGTTCGGTACCGCGCAAAGACCCAATGACGGCCGAGGGACAGCAACCATCAGTGCAGACCCCTGCCCAAAGCAGTCCAATGTCTGCGCCTGAAAAAACACACGGTCAGTCGTCGGTGATGGAGACTGCTTCCTCTACTACTAAGACCAAGAAGACAAATGCTGGAATTCGTCGTCCCGAAAAACCGCCGTATTCATATATTGCCCTCATAGTAATGGCCATACAAAGTTCGCCTACAAAACGACTGACTCTCAGTGAGATCTATCAATTTCTCCAGAGCCGTTTTCCGTTTTTCAGGGGCTCCTACCAAGGCTGGAAAAACTCCGTGCGTCACAACTTGTCTTTGAACGAGTGTTTCATTAAGCTGCCCAAGGGTCTGGGGAGACCCGGAAAGGGGCATTACTGGACCATCGACCCCGCCAGTGAGTTCATGTTCGAGGAGGGTTCTTTTCGCAGGAGACCGCGAGGATTCAGGCGTAAATGTCAGGCACTAAAGCCTTCAATGTACAGTATGATGAACGGACTTGGATTCAATCATCTGCCCGAGTCCTATAACTTCCAGGGGAGCGGCGGAGGACTATCCTGTCCTCCAAACAGTTTATCTTTAGAGAGCGGTATTGGAATGATGAATGGACATTTAGCCAGCAACATGGACGGAATGGGATTGGCAGGACATTCCATGTCGCATCTGTCAGGAAACAGTGGACATTCCTACATGGGGAACTGTACAGGCTCCTCGGGTAGCGAGTACCCCCACCATGATAACTCCGCGTCACCGCTCCTGACCAGCGGCGGAGTAATGGAACCACATCCCGTTTACTCAAGCACAGCATCGGCATGGGCTCCTGCGCCTTCAGCCTCTCTTAATAACGGAGCATCTTACATCAAACAGCAACCTTTATCTCCATGCAACCCTGGAGCAAATCCTTTGCAACCCAGCTTACCAACACACTCGCTGGACCAGTCATATCTACATCAGAATGGACACAGCACTACCGACCTACAAGGTACCTGTTTTTAAATAACTTATTAAGTTATTCACTAAACCTGCTATCTAAATTAGCGCTCATTCTGTGACAACCAGCATTTTCTAGTGCCCAGTTGGCGTAAAACCCAAATTCATTTTAAAGTTGTTCTATGAGTAAGAAAAATATTACGCCTATAAGATCAGTAAAGTAGGCTACTTGACCTCCTGTTCTCGTTAAACTGGACAACAGCAAACAGTAATCAGGGCTTTAACTTTGATTGTTTTCTTTATAAATTCCGTGAGACGGTTTGTGACGGCAGGCAGAGGATGTCTCTTCTGGGACTCGTGTTTAAAATGGTGCCAATCTAAAGGCTATAACAACAAGCGCGCGCGGAGCCAGTCAGCGAGCCCCGCGGCATTATGTCCTATGGGATTCGCGTGCGAGCAGTCCACTGTCAATTAAGAGTTATCTCACCCTGGAGTCAACTCGCCAGAGCTTTACCCCCTAGAAGTGGAAACATGCGAAAAAATCAACTGAACAAAAATAGATGCTGGTCATTTAATAGTATTTGAACCTCATGCTTTTCACCATAACACTGAACACAGAATATAAGTAAAACAATTTGGTATGTTGCTATTACGCCATGGTCTAACGTTAGGTGCAAAATAAATCTAACTCGCTGGAAATAAGTTACAGGTTTGTAAAATAAATTATGGCGTTAACATTTGTCCCCAATCATTGAAACATTTAATTATAACCGGTTGATGATACAACAACAACAATTTTTATTTTTATTTATTCTCGTTGTTGTTGTCATCATCGCAATTCAAATTTTGTCTAAATATAATTATTTCCTATAAATCCTAAAATTCGAATGCGATTGTGAGGCCTTTAATCCCCCAAGCATGGTTAAGAAAGTGGCTGAACTATTATAATGACTGTTAGTAATAAAGATGGTTTATGTGTTCTCCCTAAAGGTATTCCACGGTACCACTCCCAGTCCCCAAGCATGTGTGACAGGAAGGAATTTGTCTTCTCTTTCAACGCCATGACGTCGTCAACTATGCATTCTCCTGGAAGCGGTTCTTATTATCATCATCAACAAGTTGCTTATCAGGACATCAAACCGTGCGTGATGTGACAGCACTGGTAATAAAGAAATGACAATTTAACACTGATTTTATAAGCCACTGAAGCCTTCGGCGGCTGAGGGAAAGAACTCAGGCCTGAAAGGGCACAGTGGGACTGAAGCGGGTTCGCTAGAAAAAGACACGGAGCTCAAAATCCTGAATTCAGTAGCCGAAAGATGAAGACAAACTCGGTACAAAGACATTACCAGAGAGAGTCGGGTACCGCTCATTTTGACTGATACTTTCCCAACACAAACACGGTGATGGGTCTAAAATTGATCAGCGCTATTCCAATATGACTGAGTGCAAAAACATATACAGCTATAGAGTAAATTACACACAAATTAGACTTAGGTATTGTGCATCTCAACTCCCAACAGCCGCTTGGTACTAACTCTGCTGGCGGATGACTACCACTTGAGAGTATTTGACTGTCCTCAAAGATACAGCCATAGTACTTACACGTTGTCACTAACGGAACTAGAATTGCTTTTCAGTGAAAATGTATTATGTATTTTTAATATTATTTTCATTCAGGACGAGTTGTTGGTTGTCTGAGCACAGTCAATTTAAATTCTGGCTAATTAGCGTAATTCTTAAAATCCATTAGACTATCACGAGTAAGGAAAATGAAGGCACTTTTAAACGTTAAAGCGCAACTTATTTATTCTGTTTATATTTTGATTGTACAATTATAGCCATAGTATTGATCGCTTTATTGGCAATATTTGCCCAGACGCTGTTTTATTCAGTGTAAACAGAACATGAAGGTTAAACGCAAGCACTGTTATTTTGTATGTTTGGTGTTAATGTCTGTATATCCGTATTGACACGAGTCATTTTCCAGCACTGTAAAATATGGTGTAGTTAATATCTTTTAGTAGGCTTCTCTTCCTGTTTCGATGTCTTTAGACATTAGATTATATACGCACGATTTGTATAAAATTGTATAAAACCAGTAATGGCATGCAGTTTGAATTAAACTGTTCAAAACGTTCATACACATCATATTAACCAAAGTAACTCATTCTTTAACGCGATTCAATATAGCAGATTTTAATGCGCGGGTAAAACCGATGGGTTAGGTGAGAACTTTTACTGCTAGTGTACACCAAGTCAAACTTTTTGTGTTTATAAATCAGAAATTCATCATTTGTAATTACTTTATAATTAGGAATATAATTATTAATGCTAAAGCTTTTAATATTATTACTTTGTTATTAGTAGTATTAGTCATTGCATTCTTCTTCTTCTTCTTATTATTATTATTATTATTAATATTATTATTATTAGGTAGTGAAGTTGCATGTTTTCTCCGTGATCTTCTGCATGTTTTTGGTGTGTAAAGATGTCATCAAAGTACGTATAATTAGCTATTATAATTAGACATCTCGAAGTACGAGTTAAGTGCGTCGGATTTCTCACAAAACCATTAAGAAAAAGTGTGGTCCGAAATCATACGTTTCACATGCAAAGCGGGGTTTATAGCAGTAATATTTTATTGTATTGTTTTTGTTGCCTACAACGTTAAACTTGAATTGGATCCATTTAACTGACCCAATGACCGCAGTCTTATTACGGGACACAGGCGCTCCCTTTCAGCCTTTATGCCCTCGTTTATTTAACCAACGATTGCACACATGCACTGCCTTACGAGGCGTACACAACACAGTGCGTCAGCATGCAAATTATAGGCTCACATTCTTTATCACGAACTCTTCCGATACTTTATTATGTTTGCGATGTAGTTTCACCTGTATTAATGAGCTTGGACTAAACAGGTAAAATGCAGCCAAACGATTGCGTATTATTAATGTTCTCAGGTAAATGGCCACCTTATGAGTTTGATGTTTGGAAATAAGCCGGCACAGAAAATGTCAAAACGTCAGCACGGGACGCCAACGTGTCATTTGTGCATGAATGAGTATTGTGCACCACCTAATGGCTACATGTTAGAGGTGTTGAATAAACAACGTTGTAGTCGTAGTAGTAGCCTAAATATGATATTAGGTTAGTAGTAATATTATAGTTAATTATTATACAGTTAATTAGGCTAATTGTATTATTATTATTATTATTATTATTATTATTATTATTATTATTATTATTATTATTATTTATTGTTATTATTAAGAAGAAGAAGAAGAAGAAAGAATTACTTATTAGTGTCATTAACCGAAAGTATGAATGCTGGCCAATTGATTGGCTTGTATGCCACTCTGTGAAAAAGCGCATTTCTCAGGTCTCGACCCACAGCAGCCGTAGGGCTACAACACAGATGTCTGATCACAAAAGAATAAAAGCCACATGGGCTCAGGAGGCATACTGAACCCCCATTCACCAAGAGACCTAACTGCTCGCAGTGTGGTCGCGCTGTCATTTCACCACGTTATTCTAGCCATTAACGTTTACTGGATTCGAGCACGTGACATTTTCGTACAAGTTACGTTAAGCAGGCCAGCGAGTGGGTCTGGACCACACATTAATTCCCTGATGAAGTTTAACAGGGCTGCGCGTTTTAGGTGAAGCGAATACAATTATTCTATGATTCGCAACAGTTAGTCATGGTCTTGATACCATAAAAAACACACAAAAACATATTTTACTATAAAAATCGCGTGCCGCAGTAACACAGCAAGTCTTAAAGCCGTGTCCTGGAAGATCGTATAGGCCGCACCCTGAAATAAGCCTCAAATGAGTAGCCTTATATAAAACCACCAATATAAACTAATACAATCGACACAGATTGTAATTGAGCAGGGATATCTCATTCGTTTTGAAAGCATCTCCTAGACATGTGATGGATCCGAAACTGATGCTGAACATATCAAAAGGCCTCAGTATGTTTGAGCACGTGCTTTACTAACGCGCTCAAAGGAGTAATTTGCTAAGTTAAACGCAGGTTATTTAACCAAAAGAATTTAACCCAAGAGGCACTTTTTGTGTTACATACTGGAGACCTATTTTTCCTGAAAAACCCTAAAAGCACTATCCTTGTAGACACAGTAGCTACCAGGGTTTGGGCACCCTTCAATAAAACAATCCATAAAATGAACTTCAATACAAGTCACCTAAAATTAACTTGTCATCAAAACAAACAAATCGTGTATTTTTATTGACACTGTAGACTCTCTTAACTTGCATCTCACCCTAACCCTATCCCTCGCAATACAAGATAAGATAAGATAAACCTTTATTAGTCCCGCAATGGGGAAATTCACAAGGATCATAAATGTAATGTTAAACTTATTTCTTTAAGTTTCTTTTCTTCTGAAAAAAAAACCTATAACAATTCATTGCTTCCTGAAATGGTAAATTCCCAGAGAGTTGATTAATATTTCTGAATAATTACCTTACAATTTTTTTTTTCTCCAAAAGAAATCTTTTTCTGGATCTTTTTTTTAACCACACCCACACATACCCCCACCCCCACACGCTGGACAGTAATGTTGACAGTGCAGTGGCTGCCATGGTGGGAGTTGTACCCTTGGCGTGCTTGTCTCTGGGAACCTACGTCGTTTGGTCAGCTCTGTGGCCGCCCCTGCGGCCCCTGGCGCGCTCGGCCCGCAGGGTGTGGCCGTCAACGGAAAGGCCCTGCAGGGCGGCCAGGGCACGGCCGGCTGCCGGCCCGTCGCTGTAGTGCAGGAAGGCGCTGCCCCTTGGCCCCTGCCAGGTGAGTTTGTGGGGCGTGGCGTGCCGCTCCCTCAGCAGACGCTTCAGCTCTCCAACGCGCAGTCCAGCCGGGATGCCCCCCAGGTAGAGCGTGCCTGCTGGGCTCTTTGGAAACTCATGCTCCACGCCTCCTCCCTCATCCCTCTCACCTCCGTCGCCTGCTGACGCGAAGCACACGTGTTTGGGCTTCTGGTTGGCATCAGGCCTGAGGCCAGGGTGTGGGCGCCTGGGGTCAGTGGCCTGCCCTGCCGGAAGAGCCTCCACGGGGGACGACTTCAGCGTGACAGCCCTGCCAGCCTCCTGCTCCAGGACCCGCAACTTTCTCAGGATGGGAATCTTCTCCAGCGTCTCTGCATCCAACTACACACAGTTATTATGATCTTAATGGGCCAATTAATGCTGCATTTAGCAAAGGCAATGAAAAAGATGGAGATCATGGCACCAGGAAAAATCATAAGGTCAAATGACTTACTGTGTTTTAGCATATTATCCAGTCCTCATGCAAAAATGCATGTAGTTAACTTACTCAAATGTCACATTTTCACTCCAGCTTGCTTCAATTTCATATTAAATCCATATGTATTATTAAAACAAAATAGATGGTATTACCATCATAAACTGCAGTAGATAACAGCACTGGCATATTTTAGGAAGTGAAGCAGTGTCTGTTATAAACTCTAATAATCACACAGTAACTCACCATTATCAGCAGGGACATTTTTACTTCCCCCTGCAGTTATATTAAGACATCCAGACCTATTCAGATCTCCAGGGGAAATCTGCTATGGCCAGAGCCAGATTGGCACAGGATATACATGCTCTATTGTTTCTATAGTGACCTCCAGACCTCCTTTCGTACATGCGGCACAAACGGCCACAAACAGCAGCGGAGCAGAAACATGGCCGCCCTTATCCCCCAGGGCTCGGACTCCGGCTGACTAAGGAGGATCAAAGCCACTATGGAAAACACACACAGCCACTAATTCACTCAGCCAACAACCACCATAACCAACCTGTTGCCATATAGGGACGTTGAAAAAATACATTTAACTTGAACAGACAAAAACAAAGCGATAAAAGGAAAGGAGGGGTTCGACCACATGGCTGTAGGGAGCACAATGCAAGTTATGGCATTATTCAGACTGCCACATTACTTCTTGGAAGTACCAAGACAAAATTATACTGAGCGTATAATATTATGATAATTTCACTTGTTATTTCTGTTCTATATTTCACTAGTTAATAGCAGCTTTATATTTATGTGACACACACACACACAATACATATATACATACATACATACATACATATATATATATATATATATATATATATATATATATATATATATATATATATATAGAGAGAGAGAGAGAGAGAGAGAGAGAGAGAGATTCTTCATTTGTGCAAGCAAAGTGCTTCTAAATTAATAGGAGGAGGAACCAGTTAGTATATGAAAAAAGTAGGTGTTTATATCATAACATTCATTCCATGGGGTTCAAAACTTCCAAGAGTGTAGATCCGTTTTTTTTTTTCTTTGTATTTCCTCATTTTATTTTATTGCTGCCATAGCAACAACCGACCATGCTTTAAAGTTACCTTGGCCCACATGATGCCCTGTGGCTTCGGGTGCCTACACTCGGTCTTAATAATCCTGGTGGGAGTGAGGATGTAGTCCACCGTGAGGTCATGACTTTCGATCAGCCCTTCGGGAATGTTCACAACCTGTTTAAGGGCAATCAGGTAAGGAAGAACTGTCTTCAGTAAGAGTTCTTCAGCACATGAGCTTAAGGTGCACATGCAGGGACTGACACTGATACACAGGGAATATCTATTATAGAACACTTTTCATACAACACTCATCAGTAGCATTCAAATGAGTAATTTTGCTGACCAAACTAAATAGAAACTAGAGTTTATAGCACTTGTTTGGTAAGTAACCATCTGCAGTAATGTTCTAATAATAGCGCAAAAAAAAAAAATTTACTTATGTATGCACAAACTGACAGGTAATGTTGAAAGCTATATATATACACACTAAACATAAAAGGCTAGTTCAATTCCCTAACACAATCCTTTACAGTAGCAGTACTATAAGACATATGAGCTAGGGTTCTGACCTGGCAGTCATGGACAATAGTAACAACCACAGTGGA
Organism: Brachyhypopomus gauderio; assembly: GCF_052324685.1. Lineage (NCBI taxonomy): Eukaryota > Metazoa > Chordata > Actinopteri > Gymnotiformes > Hypopomidae > Brachyhypopomus > Brachyhypopomus gauderio. The sequence goes on from NC_135212.1 coordinate 26,616,919, forward strand.
TTCGTTTACAGCTCCCATGGCCGCCATCATGCCATATTCCAGATCCGCAAATCCCTCTCCTTTGCCAATTCGGTAGCCTAGCAGGACAGACAATTCCTCACTGATAACAGAACAGAAATCACATCATGACAGCAACATCTCTTCATGAATCAGGGGAATGTTTACCCTCCTGAGAGACAGCTACAGATCCAACCACCACTAAATCCACTTGAATGTTTGCGTCTAAACCAAGTGGGATGCTGAAGTCTTTAACCCCCTGGGCAAAACAAACCAAAACACTAATATGACAATTCCTCACCAGGTTTATGTATATTTCACGCATATTAAAACGGATATCACACCATCAAAAAGTGTTAAAAGGTAGGCAAGTGTACGGTGAACGTTTATAAATTACCCGAGAGGTGGAGCACACTCGCAGTTCCTCGTTGGTTGAATTTTGAGGAGGTACAATTTTGTTAAAGAGTCCAGTACGTAGACGAGGTGTTGGAACGAGCAGCACCTTTCTAGCCTGAAATCAAAATCCAGCAATAACGCTTTAGCCAAACCCTGACTGTGTTTGGCTTTACTGTGACGTATCATAAATCAGCAAGAAAGACACATTTCTCCAGGGCATGCAACACTAGGAACAATCTAAAATAAAAAAATATATATCCTCCAAAATTTGTTATGAGAACAGCTAGGCAAAGGTGACCAAAGTACCTGCAGGGAAGCTAAGCGAGCACCCTCCAGCGGTTTATCTGGGTCCACCTTGACTTCACTGGTCTTGCTGAAGACATCTAACCTTACTATCTTATTGCAGGCCCCCTCTGCTCCCTGAAGATACATGAATAAACAAACGAAAGGGAGTTCAGAAACAGGTCCCTTACTTTCATAGTGTTAAAGCGCGCCTGCTCCTGTGGTCTGTCTGGGTTCACCTTCACCACCCTGCTGGACCTGAACTCGGGCAGCTCCAGCAGCCTGTTGCAGCTGTGCGCACCTGTCTGTCTGCCACAACACACACACACGTCCATATCTGACAGCACGGTGACTTTCAGCCAGCATATCTGCACAGTACCCTTGCAAAGCAAGTTCAATGTCTACCTTAAAATTTGGAATCCTGTGGTGAACTGGCCGTGGAAAATTCGCCAGATTTTTCTCCTCGATGTAATCCCACACCCTTTGCCGAATGTCCCATTTCGTCGCCCCTTAAATACACAAAAAAATAAAACGGGGTTGCACTGTGGCTTGAGAACGACATACGCAGAAACACCGTACACGTTGATCAGGACTCGGTTACCTGCATGAATAACTATGGTATGTTCCATATTTTAATGCACGTAGTTTAACAACAACCAGGGAATTTAGAGGGATTCAACGACGGTGAAACGACGACCGTCATGCTCGAATAAACTCACGGTAACTAGTTGCTAGCTTGTCAAAATAAAGGCCGGTTCCTTCTACGGTGGCCTAAAAAGTTCAAATCTCTTTGTGATATTTTATACCTTTGGTTGAAGCGTGTTTATGTTTTGCTTTTTGTATGCTGAATGTTTAGTTGAAAGATAACGATATCTAACAAAATCAGAAATAATCTGACATAACGGGAACATCTTTAAATATTTAAAAGGTTACAATGTTCCAATCTATTGTTTGAGCATTAATGAAATGATGATTTTATAATTATTGGAATACTATTTCTTCATAACAAAACAAACAGATATTACGATTTTTGTCTGTGTTTACGTATGTGTAACGTAAACCTGAATTCTCGGCATTATCAACTTCTTTCCAGGAGGTGGCGCCAAACAAAAAGCTAATTTCACATTCACTGGTTTCGGGCGTCAGACAAATTAAAAATCTATTTATCAGTCATATATAACAAAATATGTTATCAAAACAGTCTTGTCCAATAACATGAGATGCAGACACACTGGCAGCTGTGTTTTCTCCGTTACTGAGTATTACTAATGTTATGCTCTGTGTATGAGATCTGGACTCCATTAGAGGAATCTGTACTGCCACTTAACATCTTCCCTGATCTTTATGGTTTCACATACAGCCTTTGGAGCACGGTGTAACCCCACCCCCTTGTTGTTTCTTTGGCAAAACCTCTAAATAGAAATCTCAAACGTTCTCTATGCGTCTGTAAGATTATCTACATCATTTTTTATAAGTACATAATTTTATACATATTTGTTTCACCACAAAATATTTTTTTAGATCTTTATTTAGATTAATCTGGTCCTCCAGAAAAAAAAAAACTAAATAAAAAGAAATAATTATTATGAAAGCAAAATCTTATTTTATAATAAATAAAAGACACAATGACAAAGATGTTTAAAAACACTGTGATTTGATGTGAAAGTGTCTCTTAATAAGAGTGAAGAGGTAAATGCAGTCCAGTTAGAGAGGGGCAGACACCAGCCCTGCAGGACCCTGCCCCAGAATCTGCCCAGCTACACTGCTCTCCAGGGGCGTGAAGCCCAGTTCCTCCACAGGGATGCCAAAGGCCTTTAGTTTGGCCTCGTATGTCCTTAGCAAATCATTGTGAGCCTTTGGGAGAAAACAGGTTATTAGAACTTCATCTGTATTTATGAACTTTCAGCCAATCTTGGTTTTGTTTTTATATAACAATAATTTACACCTACACACACACACACACACACACACACACACAAGTGATAACTGGGGGACTGTGGTACACACACACACACACACACACACACACACACACATACACACACACACACACACACACACACACACACTACTGATTACTGATCATTTAAAAGCAAATGTTTCCTTTTGACAACAGACTACAAAAATCTAAATGAAGCATGACATTTGTTATATCACCTTTATCTTTTAAATGTTGAAATCGGGACACATTATATGGCTATGCTCATTTTAATTATATTGAAAGTTCAGATGCTAACATTTTTTTCCACGACTGTGTATCATGTCAAGGGTGTGAGTGACAACATACCTTACAGACACGCGCTAGTTCATACTGCAGATCTTTGATAGCACTGTTTTTAGAGTCCAACACTTCCTATAAGCAAAAATAAATTAAACAAAACAATTAATCGGAACCCAAACCAGAACTATATTCCAGTCCTATAATCAAATGGAATCACACAAAAATGTTTTAGGAATTATGATTATGTATGAATATTTTCATTGGATTTTGTACAAATCAGATAAATCTGCTAAATCCATTACTATAGCTAAACTCATTTGTAGCTTTCATGCAGGTTTCATGTATTCGACTCCTTTATGAATTTATAATCATGGCTCCACAAAGTCCACACACGTGATTTCAGTCTCAGCCTCACTCAGGTTTGAATACGCAGTCGTACCTCGAGTTTGTGAGTGATGGCGTTGAGGGCAGAGTGGTCTAGATTAGAGGCAGAGAGAACCTCGTTGAGCTGGGCTTCTTTCTTTTCCAGTGTGTTTGTAAGCACATCCAGCTTCCTCTCAAGAAGCAGGTTCTTAAAGCCACTCTTCTGCTGCACCTCCTGGATGGCCTTGGTGAACTTCTGGTACAGTTCGTCACGCTCCAGCTGCACCTAAGGAACAGGAAATGGCAGTAGCCAATCCGAGCAAACTACCATGTCAAGCAAGTTTCAGTGCAGGTGACACATTAATCTAATGGCACAAAAGCACCATGACATGTTCCCTATGTTAAGGTGCCAACTAAAAGCACAGCAAAATCACAGCATCTATATCCAGTCAGTGCTCCCACTCACCTTACTAAATCTCTGCTCAAGTACTTCATGCTCCCATTTCAGGTCCTTCATCTCTTTGTCTGCCACCTTGAGGCGTGCTTTGGCTCCCTGACAGAGAGTGAAATAGGCCCACGTCGAAATTGTTAAAAATTATGACTGTTTTGCACTCAAGTCCAGACTTGGTGCCATACCCAGTAGACATGTGACATGAGAATAAAAAGATTGCACAACACCTTAAAGGCAAAATCACCATTTAAATACAGAACAACAGAATAATAACAAACGAAGCAATAACAGCTCTAGGACGGCATGTAGTACAGAGTAAACCTAAAAGAGCCTGTAAAGGTTCTTGCACCCACGGCCAGCGAGGCCTTGTCCTTCTTGTAGTTGACGAGCTGCTTCTGGAGCTCCGTTACGTCCTGAGTGGCCTTCTGCAGGGGCTCCGTCAGACGCCTGCTCTGCCGCTGCACCTCGGCCATCTCCTTCTCCAGCCTCTCCTCCTTTTTCTTCATCTCCTCCAATTTCTCCTGAAGCAGAGCCAGAGGAACGGGGAGAGGAGAGAACAATCACGAGTCGAGGAGAGAGCCACGAATGAGACGCGAGAGAGCCAGAGGTCTGAACAGTTAAGGTTTGATTTAACCTTAACTGGCCATCAGAGCTAGTTCTCTCTGCCATACCTTAAGGGAGTTGATGAGGGAAAAGTTGTTAAGAGTAATGTCGTTGTAGTAGTTCTTAATTTCGCTGAAAGCTTTTTCGTGGTTCTTCATCAGTGTGTTTATATGAGTGTTCTTCCTTTCCTCTATCTCATGGATTTCAGTCTTGCGTCTCAAGTCCTGCTCCTGACGCAGCGCCTGCATTTTCTTCTCATATTTAGCTTCTATTTCTGCAGGACAAGATATATAATATCAGCATATTCCCTGCATAAGAGCAACATAGCAAATTCCCAGAGTGCAGAAATACATATTTTTAACCAAAACCACACAAACAGGAAAATATTAAATATGACAAATACCACGTCGTGCAGAAATAAAGCTGAACATCAGATTTCACAAAATACAGTGAAAGACACAGGTACGATTAAATATACCTCGTACTTGTCTCTCAAAGTCATTCCTTAACTTGGTAATTTGCTCGTCGTGTTTCTGTTAAAAGAAAGTACATAAACATAACTAAATCCTCATTAGGAGACACAGTTCCAATTAGCACACTGCTGGAGAATGTGAACAGTCATGTGGTGCTAGGTAGCAAACGCCATCCTGCACACACCAGCTTAAGAGTCTTGAGCAGATGCTCATCGGAGAGCTCCTTCTCTTTGTTGTCCACTTTCAGAGAGCGTATGCCTTTGCGCAGCTCCGTCTCCAGGTCAGCGTGCTCTTTCTGCATGAGTTTTGTGGCAACCACTCCTTCGGTCTTCAACTCTACAATGTTGTTTTGGTGCTCGTACAGCAAGTGTTTCACCTTCTGCTTGTACACCTGGAAAACAACAGACCAAACGACAAATACGTCCAGTCAGGAATGACCATGCATGTGAATGTGGAGCCACAGATGGACGCTCCTCCTCGTGCGTCCCCATACCTTGATCTCAACTTGATGGCGCTCTTCAGCTTCTTCCATTTCTCTGTCCCTGTTCCGTAGATCAGCTTTCTTTTCGTCCAGTTGCCTTTTGGTGATCTCCCAGAAGGTGTGGATCTTATCCCTTTCCAGCTGGAAATAGTTACGCTCTTCTCTCTCCCTGTCCAGCTCCTCACGCAGCCGGAGAATATGTTCCTCCAGCTAATTAAGGGGGAGAACAGTTTCCATGACGGACTCCTCAACTCGGTGGACGTGTAGTGATAACCGCGATGTTTAGAGGAACCGCATCGCTGCCGGTTCAGACGTTTGGACACTATCGTTACATACTCACCTGCTCCTTTGTCATCTCTTCCGTAGAAAGGCCGTCGACCACCGTAGGGGTCCTGCCCTTCGCGGCTTTGGCGCCCTTCTTTTTCGGAGGCTGAAATATTGCAGGTTAAGCGCTTCATTTGCACATATCATTTAATCAGTCTGGCTAACCAGCTAGCATTATGCTAGTCTATAACTAACCCTGGTTAGCAGAAATGCTAAAGTGGAAGCTTTTAGCTAGCTAGCCGTTATATTCATACTTACCATGTTTTGATAAGAAGAAGTACACAAGCAATACGCTTTAAAGCTAAGTAGCTAAATAGTAGGTAGGTTAGTCAGCTCGCACGGAATCACCAAGTGGTTTGTACACAACAGCGTCATGGCAACGAATGCTCAAATGTCGCGATACGAGAATTTAAAACATCGGCAGCGTTTGAGCATCGCAGATTCACAATATTAACTTATTGAAAAAAAGTTTGATTATGTATTGTATTATATGGTGTATTAGTTTGTGTGTATAACTATAGAACTGCACATAGTCAGTGCCATTTAATTGTCAAGTCTTTGCATGAACTAAATGTAATCAATTGAGTTAATGCTGAATGTAACATGTAAAGGCAAGTCGCGACAACGGAAGTTCAAAACGCTTGATGGTCACGTGATTCACGGAGGCTTCAGATAGTTCCAGGAAGTTCAATTTGAGCGCATAAACACAGAGACAGAACTGCGATTTGAGGATTATTGTGAACATATAACGACCAACTTTAGGCTAATTTTAGAGCACATTGCTGTTTAATGCTTTGATTGTTTTATAATTGTTATATATTACGTTCATTTATATATTTAGAGGGACAGGAAGGGGTGAGAAATTCAGATGAGATTAATTTTCTAACATTCATGGTAATTTCTGTAATCCCATGGTATTGGTGACCTAAGTAATCTAAATGACTAATGTACATTTTCTGACAGAAGGAAAATTTTCTTTGACTTCATTGTGCAGAAATATGCTTTAAAAGGGTACATTAAAACACATTACATTTACATCCAGACAGTATATGACATATTAAAATACATAAATTATATATATATATATATCTTGTCTTTTTAATACACACTTATTTACAGCAATTAATTCATTAAATAAATCTCTAATAATCTCAAATATGAATATCATGTCAAGCAGTTTTTCTGGGTCCTTTCCTCCATGTTGTTTGTGTAGTGTCCACCATGGTTTGCTGTGTTGCATGGGGATGCTCCAATCGAGCAAAAATGTATGGTTTCCCCACTGATACTGAGAGGAGAAAAAAATGGTTGTCTCAACTAAGCAGGAGCAATCTTACCCTCACTAAAGATTACAACAGCAAATATATATGTGAGGTAATCATCAAACACTGCATTTGCACTTTTCACAATAAACACACTATTGGAAAGCTTAATGCCTGATTTATTAAAATACAGAATAGTGAACAAAAAAAAATCTAAGACTCCAGACAGACTCGGGTGCAGGGTGAGGGTGCTATCTAGTTGCAGGCTCCATTGAATCCCCTATGGTTCTTTGACTTAAAGAGAGAGAGGAGAAAAAGACAGGAGAAAATGATTATTATGAGTATTGATGTGATATGAATTTGAACTTGTTGCACATCCTTGGTTGTTTTTTATATGTGTAATGAGTGTATACGTATCCAGTAAGTGTTCTCTAATACTGTGTATTCACCCACTATGGAATATGTATATGGGTAGACAAAACTGAGTTGTCATGTGTGAGGAGTAAACTCACATCACTCTGCAGGCACATTTTGAGGCAGACCAGTTCATCAAAACCAAACAGGGCAAGACTAGGCTGAGAGCAGATGCTGTTCCCACCATTTTTGTGCATCGCCCCGCACTCAGAAAGAGGAACCCCCCTGCACTACGATGCACCACTGGACCTGTAAAGACAGGGCCCATAGCTGCTGATCACAGCTATAGTGTTGACACAGGTATAATAAGTATGAACTCCTAATAATTATATTATTTCTTTAAGTGATAGAATATTTAAAACTTAATCACACTAAATAGTATACGTCTTTTATATCCAGCAGTTTCAAAAACTGAGGAAATACGTTAATAAAATAAAAAATAAATAAATAAAACGAAATAAAAAGGAAAATAAAATAAATAAAGGGATAAATAAATAAAATAAAAGGAAATAAAACGTTAGTTGGTACTCCAAAATGGATATCCTAATTTCACCTCCTCGACCCAACACACTCTACAATCACACTCAAATGTTATATTTAAACAATACTTATAGCTACCCCGCAAAAACATCGCGTTTAGGTGAAATGGCATTAAGAGAGGAATTTACAATTAATAGGCTGTCGGTCGTTAATGTGAAATCTCGCTAACCGTATTCGCGTTGTCTTAGCATAGATTTAGTTCCCTAAATCTGCTTATTAAGAGGTGGATAATTCACTAAAATGCTTTAATTCACATTTTAATGCACATGCTAATTTGATTCTGATGTCCTTATAATACACAATCTGATTTTTTTAAGCGTACTAACCTGTAAAAGTGTATCACAGATGGTCCACTGCTCCAGTTTGACTGCGCTGCTCGTATTTGCTGCTAACTTCCGGGAACTATTGACAGGCTCCACGATCCGCCATTGCTGTAAAAAACTGGTCCATTGGAGTGAACGGAGTTGACGCGACTCTCTCTGCAAACCGAAGGCGCTGTAGCCCATCTCTCATGTATGGGCTACATGTAGGTCAAACTGTCCCCTAGAGGGCAGCTGGAGTCTGTTACTTATGCTCGTCAGCCTACAACAAGTTGAACAATAGAATAATTGCCCTGGCATTGTTCAGTCAATCATTACAGTGCTTTCTCTGCAGAATATAGTAGGCAGTGTTAAGAGTTTGTCTTTTGCATTGCAACCACAGACTCTCTATCTGATCAATGATAAGGTCATTCTAAGAGTAAAAATCTCTCATTTAATGAGCCATTACAATGCTTTTCAGAAATGGAGCCTGGATCACTGAAATTGATACAAATCTATTCAGAATTAGTGATATAAATTTGACTGACAGGTCACAGGACATTAACGCTGAGATCAACTATTAATATTTTAATTAATTTGAATATTTAAATCAAACGCACATAAAAAAGAAACAATTGAAAAAAATAAACAATTTGGGAGATCACTGATTCCTTTGAGTTAACACTTTTATCTCAATATTTTCTCAATTCTCAAATTCTCAGTATTTTCATTCTGTGATGTAATGGCTTGTTGTATTGATAGTTTACTTTTTTTTCTGGATCGAGAGTTTTCTGCTGTCAACATCATCCTTCTTCCGTTGTTGTTGTTCTTCTTCTTCCTCTTCTTATTATTGTTATTATTATTAATATTATTATTATCATTAATAGCCAATTGAACATAGTCATGAACAGAGAATGTAAGCGGTTTGGCTGACATCATCAATATTCTTGATATGAGCTTCCCTCTACATAAGACACTGAACAGTGTGAGTTTGATATGTGTATACACAGCATGCCATATTTGCAACATGTATATCTGTAATTTTAATATCCAAAAAGATTTCAGGCTGCTTGTCATTTTGAAAAGAGATTGAAATGTCATGCTATAAGTTGTTATGATTATTTGTTTCTCAGTGTGTTGAATGTTGCTGAAGTCCAATGTCTCCCTTAGACACCCACACACAGTTTCATCCCATTAGTACCATCCCATTATTTTAGTACACAACATCACACCAACACATCACGCCAACATCTTTGTCCTGTTGTGCCCTTCATGCTCTGCTCAGTCTGGGCAATCGGCCAGCATACCTCGCATGTCCTGAAGTATACCTCGCATGTCCTGAAGTATACCCTGCATGTCCTGAAGTATACCCCGCATGTCCTGAGGTATACCCCCATGTGCATGTTTGTCTTTTAGCCTCTTTATCTCCAGATATGTTTGTATTCTGCATAATGCACCAGTTACTATCCACTACCTACGGAGCAAAGTGACTGCATGATTTGCAGAGTTATCCCCCTCTTCCTCTCTCACTCCCCAGCTCCCTCCCTCTTCTTGCTGTTACACTCTCCCTCTCTCCCCCACTCTCCCTTTCTCCCACTCTCCCTCTCTCCCTCTCTCCCACTCTCCCTCTCTCCCACTGTTCCACTCTCCCACTCTCCCTCTCTCCCTCTCTCCCTCTCTCCCGCTCTCCCTTTCTTTGGCAGTGTGGGGGCTCCGATCGCTGAATGGCTGGGAGTGTGGTGGAAAGGAGGATCAGTAGGGATACAGGAGGGAGAGAGAAACAGAGCAGACGAGAGCGCCGCTCGCTCGTGCTTCAGTGCAATCTGCTGCTCATGCTCTCTCTCTTTGTTTCTTTGTTTCCTTCTGTCTGTCTGTACTCTGAGTGCTCCACGCCCATGTCGCTGCTGTAGACAGCAGCTGCTGATCCTGGTTTGCTGGATGGAGGCTCAGGGAGGGGCAGGTAGCCCAGGTAAGGACCCTCTCTCCTCCTGACTCATAATGTCTGCTGCATCTTTGCTGAACTCACTGTCTCTGAAGGGTCAGTGGTATAAATGTCATTTAGAATTTTGTGTACCCTGGGCCAGATGGCCCATCTATTTCCTACATTTGTGGGATCTATTTTCAGAATGAGTAGAGGGAAAACTGTATCAGAAAAAAGGCAGACATTGTTGCCAGCTTGTGTCACTACTGGGCATCTTTTAGGAACATTTATAATTTCACTGAATCGAACAACTAGTAGCATTATCAGCAGGTGCATTTCTTTACCCAGCAGTGTCATTCTGAATCACCTTATGTAGGGCTCTTAGGCTCAGAAGTCTAGTGCCTCCTACATAATAAAAACTCGTTCTGGCTTGTTTTAATGTCATCGGCCATTTCTTGTCACAGTTGAAAAAATACCCATTTGAAAATGAACAACTTGAAAACTCTGAAAATCGTTACATTTTATGGAGCATTGATGTTAACATTGTGTAAAGTGTTGTTTTGGAAGCAATTACCAAGCTGACTGGCCGGTAGGAGGGTCGTGTCAGGGTCAGTCGTGCATGAGCCGCTGTGGGTCATGCAGCCGCTCGCTGCTGTTTCAAAGAGAAGCCTGTCTCAGCCCATTCTACTGTAGCCCACAGTGAACCACAGTGAGGATAACACAGATTATGGTTATTGTGGAGGGCAGAGATTGCCTGAGGTACTAATCCAATCTGCCTGTGATCTCTTCTGAGAGAGAGGGAGGCTCTGTAAGCAGGTGAACTCCTAGATTTAATCTTATCGTGCTGCCTTTTTTAACCCTGCAGTTTAAGAATAATGTGCTGTTTATAAATACTCAAATAACTTGAATGAGTAGTCAGGTAACAGAAAGGTAACAAACCAAGTGGAGTTGCTTCAGAGAGACTGCTGTTGTAGACGTGACATTATATGTGTAATAGCTGCTGAAATGTTTTCAAATAATAATTATTTTTAAATCTAAATTTTGAATTGCATCACCAGTGGTCAACAACGTCATTACACTTATTGCCTGTAGTGACTGGGATCTGTACACACTTCTATTGGTACATGGAAATGTGTTTGGCTGTGGTAAAGACAGAGCAAAACTATCTAAGACCCATGAAATTAAAGTGTCAGTGGACACAGTTAGAACAGAGGAGGTGTAAGAAGACTTTTTAAATCAGAAATCCACAACATAAAAAAAAATGTGACAACCACCATGGCAGCAATATGTGATTTACATATGAAATGTAAAATTTCATTTCATTTTTAGTATTTAAACGCAAGAACATCACCTTCCACACAATGTTAAATCCTTAGTACAAGCTAATAATATTCTGAATTATGTCTAAAAATAATTTTAATAATAACAGTGGTAAAAGAAGCGTATAATTGTTCGACTGCTTTTGGAAGCCACTGCCATGCTTGCGGGGTCAGTTGGTGAAGACTTCTGGCTTTGCCATCAGGAGACTACAGTGGAGCCCAAGTGCCTCAGCATGTTTTGATTACACCGCAAAACTGATTGATTGATGGCCTGCTGCAGGTCTCAGTTCCAGGCTGAAATCAGAATCCATCTTGTTTTATCCACTCAGGCTCTGTCCTCAGATCAGCAATGCTGTGAACAGAAGTTTCTGTGAACAGAAGATTCATAGTGAGGCGATACTTCACTACTATTATGAGTTCAAAGTCTCCTCCTCTCAATTTTAGACAGATTTGGCTACATAAAAAAGTTTATACATTGAGTGACCATATTTCAGGGTTCCAAGGCATTTTTGCAGGTATGTTTCACTTACAGATCTACCAAAAGATTGGAGATGAGACTGCTGCACCATAAAGACGTTAAATGCATGTTAATGGACACAGGTCCCCCTGGGAGGAGTGAGTGATGCCAGACAGGACACTTCACTCCTGCTGTCCTACACCTCCTCTCTACAGGGCAGCAGAACCACTGAGGTGGTGGCAGTCCAGCCATGAGAGAGAGAGAGAGAGAGAGAGGAGAGTAGAAAGAGGAAAAACAGGGGAGATCAGAGACCCAGTGAATTTGAAACATACATTATGTTGTATATCATATATCATATTCCATCATATTTCATATCATATTTTGCATTTTGTTGTTGATTAAACATGAAACTCACCATCATTTCTGCAAATGCTGCATAGTTGTATTTCATGCCCAATTAAAAAGGCAGTTGTGTAAAAAGGTTAAAAAAAAAAACATAATTTTGATGCCAAACTCAATGGTGGAGTAATTTTCTATTCAAGGGATCTAGAGGATGTGATGCAATGATTCAGGGATTATTAATAAAACATTCTGTTTTGGATTTTCAAGGATAATACATGAAAAGAGGATAGCCCAGAAAGAGAATAGATGGAAGATAAAATTCCCACAACACCCTCCAGCAAAGAATTTTAGGTGCAGGAAATTGATCTCAAACATGAGCTTTGTTTCTATTTCTACTAAAGCGAGGATTAAATGTTAGGTTTTATGTTTCAAAGGCACTAGCCATGATATTACCACAGTCCTTCTTACATACAAGTATTTTCTTTTCATACTACATGTAATCATACTGCATGTAATCATAGTGATGCTTCCGAGTTGCAGTACACCAGTTGCAGAGGTGTAAAGAATTCCCTGATCATTTGTGTGATTCCGTAGCAGATCCCAACACAGATGTTCAGAAACTGCTGAAGCCCTCCAGCTCAGGAGAACTGTCCAAAGAGCCGTCCCATCATGCCATGGGTGAAGACGAGAGCTGCACTTTTGGACACATCTCAGGCCTGCTGCATGTCGTGGAGAAAAGACGTAAGTGCAAAGATAGAAAAAAGGATACAAGGGGGTTCTGCCATGTTGACGTAATGCACATCTTCACCCTGGTGGAAAACACAAGCCAAACAAGCCAAAGAACAGCGAATACAGCAGGGCTGCTCACCAGCACAGACCATCTGCTTCACTACTGTAGGACTGATTCAGAACAGATGTTGGCCATTTTTAAAAACAAATTTACATCACAATGTAAGAGTCTTGGACTATATTGTACTGTCAGTGGAATACTTTTTAAATTTCTTTTTTCAGATTGTCTGAACAATCTGAAGGCTATATAATGGAATAATGAGAAAAGGAAAGTTTTTTTTTAGAAGGGTGTCACTAAATATAGACCACTTATAGTTTAATATTTATTTAGTTGTTTTCCTACTTGGCAGAAAGCAAACGTCTACAATAAGACAGATGCTGTGCAAGGAGTCTCTCAGGCCATTAACCAGCTGGAAGCGCATTCGTTTGTCATGGCTTAACAAGACAAGTAAACAATTTTAAGAGCGCAATTGGACAAAAGCAAACGTGGTACGGCACACTGGAGTCCTTGAGTCCAGGCGCATGGCTGTATCAGTCACACCGGTGCCTTGCAAAATCCCCTGAGTCTTATATTAGAAAGGCAGAAGAGAAGGGCTGGTGGCAGGAGGATTCTGTAAGGCCAGACCCAGCTGGGTGGGATTAATCTGGGCTGGAGCCTGTGGACAGATCTCCTCCCTCCCCCACTGATCCTGGGAGACTTGCCTTAAGGCATTGCAGGCTCCAGCCAAATTTGTACTCACTGTCCACTATGACTTGTTCCCCATGCCCAGGACTAAAAAGGATCCATTGTGTGTGGATAGAAGAAGCACACTCTGTCTCTGTGGTACTGGGACCAAAGGAACCGTTGGTACAAGGCAGCCTTTATCCATCGAGTCTCATAACACACATCCAGGCTAGAAGGAGTGCAAAGCCCCCACTGTCTGATCTCACTCTGGATGGATCGGGACCAGCACCTGCCATGCAGAGTGAGAGAGAGAGAGAGAGAGAGAGAGAGAGAGAGTTTAGATTTGCAGCTAATACTGCAATACCCACAATTCAGAAGGTTGCAATATGCAAATGAGCATAACAAATATTCTAGATTAATAAGCATTTACATTAATCAAAAAGAACAAATAATTTTGGTTAATATATTGCAGTTATTAACACAGTCCAGTCTTAAACCATTCCATGCATTCACAGTATCGATGTAGTGTCTATGTAATATTTGGATCTACATCATGTAGCCCTACTACAAGATTTACTGAGATTTATAAAATATGTTGTACTAGTATGAACTACAAATAAAATCAGCAGTGATGCATTGAGTGTATTCATAACTTAAACAACAAGGGTGAAATCATTTTCAATTATTTATACATTTGCTGATACAAATACATTTTGCTGACCTTTTCCTGAACATGTGGCTTTCACTGGTTTTCAATGAATACCAATCAGAGTCAGTGCTGCTGGGGAAACTGATGTGTCCCCTTTATTGGAACTGTCTTTATCTGTAAATGATCTGCTGTGTGGCTCTTCACTAACTCACTAGCTTGTCCTGCGTCTCTGTTCCTCACTACTGGCTGGTGGAGCTCCATTGCAGGGTACTGCAGTGTAAAGTTACGGCCAGAACTCCCATTGAGGCAACCAAAGTCTAGCCAACCGGACACAGTGTTCTCCCTGAAGAAGTCTGATTTCCCACATCGTCTTCTACGTCTTCTCTATTTCATCAGCAGAGCATGCTCAGAAGCTGCATGCCTCAAACAGTCTGAAGCAGGCTGGACCAGAGCCTGGTACCATGGCTACCATGTTACCGTGGCACTGTGAAGCTGTGTAAGAGGATGTGCAATAGCAGATCACTGAAGCATATAGCTGTTTTTTTTTTGTTGTAACAGAAGATGAAACACACAAACAGAGCAGAAGAGATTCAAATTACAGTCTGCAAAAAAAAAAAGAAACTTACAGATTAAATAGAATTTACAAGTAGCAAAGCAGAGCCCAATAAAACACTAAACAGATGTCAGTAAGGGGCACAGAAGTAAAGGTGTGTGAGCAGTGTGAGCTCACGCAGAACATACTCTTTTGTTCTGTTTTCACTCACAATTTGCTGTTATGGGAGCGGACTCCATTTTCCACCTCCCACAGACCTTGCTGGGAGGTAAAATGTGTTACTGATCAATTATTCAGGGAGAGGCGGGGGGGGGGGGGGGGGGGGGGGGGGTTGCTCAATGACAAATAAAATAAACAATTTGGTGGCAAATAGGAGCAATACCTGTTTGCAAATGTGTAAGAAGATAAATAATGCTCTCATTGAATCTGGATCTTAAATCGAATTCACTCGCTGCTTTTTCACTCTTCACTCATCTTGATTTTTCGCCACTCTCTCTCCTACCCCCTCCCGCTTAGTGAGAGACAGCCGTGGGCGAGTCTCCTGGGAGAGCTCATCTAGGGGTGTATCTCCCTCTCTTTCTTTCTCTCTCTTTACAGACATGCACACCCACACATACTGGCACCCCCCTATGCACACTAAGGTGTAACCCATTATAAAGAGCCTCTCCCTCCACATACTAAGAAGTCCCCGTTCCTAAAGTGTAAACGTTGTGAAATTATTACTGTGTTGTTACTTTGTATAATAAC
Source organism: Brachyhypopomus gauderio (assembly GCF_052324685.1). Classification (NCBI taxonomy): domain Eukaryota; kingdom Metazoa; phylum Chordata; class Actinopteri; order Gymnotiformes; family Hypopomidae; genus Brachyhypopomus; species Brachyhypopomus gauderio. The sequence goes on from NC_135212.1 coordinate 26,632,463, forward strand.
TGGTACAAACTGAGATTATTTGTGTCTCATGCAGGCTTTCAGACATCAGATGTTATGTTGTTAACCTGCTGTGTTGCAGGTTGTTTATCACATGGTTCATGGACACTTTGCTATGTTAGTTGAATCTGACAATAAAGTCAGTAGAGTGTTGGACAGCTGACTCTCATTAATATTTAGGCTAACATGGATGTTGCTGAAATGTCTTTTTCTATTTACGTGTGATAAACACAGGAGTGTTTATCTCCCTTCTACTGGTAACATGTTCCATGTTCAACCATGAGTGCTACATTACCTCCACTGCTCAGTCTAGCCTGATCACCTCAGTGTGGTTGAAAACAATACCTTGATCCTCAGCTGACATGGCGACTAGTTCATACAAGATCATAACCACAATGAGGAATTTGCTAAATGCAGGACTACATGACTACTAATGATGCAGCGGGACCATGTCACAGGCAGATGACCGAATACAGCCCAGTGATTCCTTACCATTTTCATATTCATTATCATAATTGCTGCCCTCGAGGTCTCAATGGCAGGTGGCTACTCTTTAGTGTCACCCAGTCATAGCAAGACCTTCACTGGGCCACCTTCAATGCAAAATGTTTTTTGCTAGCTTATAAATAGATATATGCGTATGCTACTGGATCATACTGGTACCCTCAGCAAAGTAATGTACATGAAACCTGTGACTCCTGTTCTGTCTCTGATCCACACTGCAGGGGATGAACATCTGTTAGGTTCCTTCAGACACTGTCCTCTTGTCTCACTGTCTTTCTGTCTACCTGTCCTCCTGTTACTGTCTTTTTGTTTCACTGTCCTCCTGTGTCATTGTCTTTCTGTCTCACTGTCCTCCTGTGTGACTGTCTTCCTGTCTCAAGGTCCTCCTGTGTCACTGTTATCACTGGTAAAGATGACAATGAAAACATTAGAGCCGCCATATGATGCTTTGATGATTCAGCTGCAACCACTAGAAGTGTCAGTGACTGTTGAAAGGTCTGTTATATGTCAGTGAAGTCTGCCTGCTCTGTAAATGTTATTTAATGATGACCGACCTGCTGCTTTATGGGTGATCAAGTGGTCTTTTAATTTCAATAACTCACAGCAGAATCATTGTACATAGGATTTTAATTGAATAAAACTAGCAGGTTTACATTTCATGTGGTTTGGGTTTATGTTGTGTTGGCAATAGTAACGATCCTGGATACTGAGCAACCTCTTCTGTTCTATTAATTCTCTCTCTTATAGATTCATTTTGTCTTGGTTAAAGTGTCATTGATTTTTTATCAATGCCACCACTATATTTAACATAGCCATGCTGAGAGGGATTAGCCTTCAGCATAGTAACAGATGAGTCCAGAAATAAAGGCTCTCGTTCAACCTCTGACTACAACAGGAAAGAAAAGCCGTATTAATGCTGAAATATGTCCTCTATAGGGCACAACACCTGCTTTGCATTCTAAAGCTGATCCACAATGGAACAGCACTGGGATATAAAGACTTGGGGAACCCACATCTGTGTTTTCTTTCTAATTGCATTAGACTTGCTCTTTGTGCATACAATGTCCATGTTTAAAGTGTATCCTATGAATACAGTTTCAAAGTCCTGTTTACGACTTCATTTTGCCAGACTTTCCCCCCTTTGTTATGTAAAATGGGTCATCCTCACTTTGTGAAAAGCTTATGTAAGCTTTTATTCTAAGCAGTCAGAAAACTGAAGCCCCTCCCACACAATCCACATTCTTGCTTTCTCACCGTCTTTGAGTCTGCGCAACCTAGCGAGCTAGCGAATGAAAGCCAAACATAATTTGTCTTTGGGACGGTTCTTTTAAGGACACACAGCTGCATTGTCAAACTGAAAACCTGATAATCATTTTAGTTCATTCTACATGTACTAAAACATTAAACCAAATCAATTATTTAAAAGTTTTCTAAATGTTTAATACAATATAAAACTTCAGTAATATAAATTTTTTCATGTATACAGTACATGACCCAACCAAGATGGGCTGAAAGCATGAGGGATCTCTGAGGGTATTACAGTTCAGCTGAGCCTGTTGAGTAGGTGTGGCAGGACAGAAGGAGACCAGCCAGGACAACAGAGACGAGTGAACCTGGATATGAGTCAGTAGAAGGAGCTGTAGGAGGAGTAGGAGGAGGAGCAGTAGGAGGAGTAGGAGGAGGAGTTGGAGGAACAGTAGGTGGAGCTGTAGGAGGAACAGTAGGTGGAGCTGTAGGAGGAGCAGCAGGAGGAGGAGTTGGAGGAGCTGTAGGAGGAGGAGTTGGAGGAGCAGTAGGAGGAGCTGTAGGAGGGAGAAAGGTGGGAAGAGGCAGGAATCGATGTAAATAACCCTCCGAAAAAAGTAACAGCAAACACTTTAAAAACCTTCCCGCTTAATGAAGTGTGTGCTGGATCATGTAGCCAGGAGCAGAGTGGAGCTCCTCTCTCTGTTACCCATCACCAGACACCCAGCTGGGGCGCAGCGCTCCTCACTGCCCAGGGCCCTACTTTAATGATTTGGGAGATGCTGTTCCAGACTAAATACAAAAAGAAGCTATTTAAAACGCTGTTTGCTTATTTCACCTCCATTTTAGAAAAACAAAGTTCACCAAGAGTACACCAGTGTCTAATCCACAGTGGCTATGTCCTTTTGCAGAGCCCTTGAGCAGTGTCTCATCCCTGGAGGTACACTTTGACCTGCTGGATCTGACAGAGCTCACGGACATGTCCGACCAGGAGCTGGCTGAGGTCTTCGCTGATTCAGATGACGAGAACCGCAATGAATCACTTGGAAGTGAGTGTGTGCATGTCTCTGAATGCAGCTCTACCAAACAGGAAACTTCATCAGTGAGTGACAGGAAGAGACATTTGGGAGGCATTCCATGTCACCACCAGAGTGTAACATCACTCATTTGATTAAGAGATACCAAAGACATCAAAGTGAGATCTGCTTTTAGATGGAAAAATGCAAGGACAAGAACCTTATAAGTGCAGAACATCTGATGGACACTTACACTAAAGTAGCTGTACAGGGATCTCCACCTCAGACACCAGAGGAGTACTGATTTAGAAACAAAACACAATTCTAACCATCTCACAGACGGTTTCAACATCTACATCAATAATCACCAGTAGATTAGACAGCAGTAGATTTCATTAGATTTCCATAGTACTCATTTTCCTCTGTAAGCTCTCTCTCTATATATGTACACCATATTTTCTGGACTATAGAGCGCACTTTTTTTAAAAGATACAGGTCGATGGCCTGTCTGCTAGGAATTGCTGCCTGACACACCTCCACCAATGCCTTGATCTAGTGTGCTTTCGATGCACCCCTGGGCATGAGCAGGTCATTAGCTGGGGACCACCAGTCACAGATGTTTCGCTTCTTTAACCCCAGTACATCTCATGGTGGTGGAGCGATGGCAGGGATCCCTCCTTGCCACCCCCTGCTGATGCCCTAGTTGTTAGTGCCTCACCCCCCATCTCTCCTCCTCAGCCACAGCCAGAAACTGCCCTTCTCGGCCTCCTCTGCCAGTTCCCTCATGGCTTTCCGACGTCCAGCCCCACTGCATCTAAGGTTGTGGAGCAGGCGAGCTGCTGAGGACCCAACAAAACCCCTACACCCTATCTCAATGGGGTATGTGATGGGTTCCCAGCCAGCCTCTCTGCATTCGGCCGCAAGGTCTGATTATTTGGCACGCTTGCGCTCATTGGCAGCTTCAGTGCCCTGCTCCCACGGCACAGTGAGCTCCACCAATAGAATGGTCTTGTGTGGCGCCGACCACACGATCAAGTCTGGGCGGACTGACGTCTACACAATCTCCCTGGGGAACTGAAGTTGTCTCCCCAGGTCGACCCTCATGGTCCACTCACTGCCATGAGAGGGAACCTAATGGTGTTCTGCCTCAATATAAGCCGCACCTACAAAGTTTTTTTAATGTAAAATGTTGTATAAGCCACACCGGGCTAAAAGCCGCATACATCTACTGAACTGAATACATTTAACCGGACTGATCAGTTTCTGAACAGTGCCTGTAGCATTTCATGTGCGACAGTTTTGGCTTTCAGACGGTGTTGTGCCGAAGTCCGACTCCCCTCGTTTATCCACGCATAAATACGCTAAAGATTATATTGTCGAATTACGTTTCTATGCATAAAACAAGAGCTAGACTTTAATTATTCATCACAGCAAACGGCACGGCATTATCTATGTCCAAAGACACAAGAGTGTTAAATATTTTAAATAAAAAACACTGGCTATACCGAAGTTCACCTCTGACCACATGACTTCGCAGTATTATGTCTAAATATCTAGTTAGGACAAAACTAGAGTGCTCAATGGACTAAGTTATAATCACTGTAACTCCCGAATATCATTTGTAGTGTCTTTATGCGTGTGCGAATGAGGGGAGTCAGAATTTGGCACAACACATGTTGGTTTGAATAAATTTCTCCGTCGTGCCTGCTGCTTGCATGTGCTAAATGAAAATGAGTACTTTCTTCTTTGATTTACAACTTTGACCTCCCACCTGATTCACTTTCTGCTCCGCCTCCTGACGGGTGAAGAAAAGTCTACAGAAAAGCCACACCTTAGTATAAGCCACATGGTTCAAAGCGTGGGGAAAAAAGTAGCGGCTTATAGTCCAAAAAATACGGTGTGTGTGTGTGTGTGTATATATATAATATATATATATATATATATATATATATATATATATATATATTCTTTTAACTATTAACCACTTCTCTTTAACTGTTGCAGTTATATTTTGTCAGCATTTCACTGATGGAACAGTAACAGAAAATTGAATTGAAAGAAACAGCTTTTGATAACTGATAATTTACCACTCAATATCAAATTCATGTCTGTTTTCTTTTAAATAGATGTTACACCTATAAAAGAACTAGCCCAGTACTAAAGACATTATTTGTCTATTTTTTAAACAACCAGATCGAGCTTACTACTCAAGCCCCTTGTAAGACAGGGCATGGTGCCAGGACCCTGGGGAATGTCTAGGAGCTATAAAAAGAAATACTTCCCATGTCATTGGGCAAAGTCACTCGGTGTGATGATGAGAGAATGTAGCCACACACGCTTCCCTCCTCACAGGCAGCATATAAACAGCACAGATAATAGCGCTTTGTCCAGTACAGTATGTGATTGTATGTGAGAATATGTAGGCAAATGTGGGTCACTCCAGTGTCACCGTACGTGTCTTGACACATGCTGCTGTCACTGGGTTTTTTACCCCGGCTCCCCCCGGCTTCCGATTCGCTGTCAGATTGCCACCCCTTTAATTGCCCTCCAACCTCCTAAACGCTTTTCCTCTAATAGACTTACTAATAGAGGGGGGAGATGTCGTTTGTAAGCCTGTGTAGTGCCACACTAAACTGTACAAACTGAATTATTACCCTGAGCAATGTGATGAGGATACACCACTGCAGAGGTGAATTATGGACCACAGCTGCCATGACTACACGTGGTACCATAGTACCCAAAACCGTCATAAAAGTTTCTGTCCTACACATCCAGACAGACTCACTATTTCTGGCTGCTACAGGCAGTTGCTGCTGATGGGGAATTTATTTGACCATGGAGCCTGTTGGGATATCCACACCATTCCTCTGTACTGGTGTGAAATGGCGGTGGCATGAGTGTGCTGGGATGGTGACGCACGGTCCAAAAATGGGAGAAGCAGACTGACACATTTACAGTACTGAGGCTCTTTGAGAAGGAGTATTAATCTCAATTACACTACACTCAACCCCCATTAGCCATGCATCATCCTCTCTGCCTCTGGCAACCCTCCAACATTAGCTTAGGATTAGCATATACTGGCACTATAATGGGATGCAGAGGTATACTGTCTATTTTTGCACATCTTTCTAAAAAAAACAACTGGTAAAACAAACTGAGGGTTTTAGTGTAACAATCATCATAGTAGCCTAATGTAAACTCTTGGTACTAATAATGGAGCTGCAGTGTTTTGGGGATCTATAGTCTGCTGTAAAGTCTAGGATCTGTAGTGTGGTATAAAGTCTGGGATCTGTAGAGTTGTGTGAAGTCTGGGATCTGTAGAGTTGTGTGAAGTCTGGGCTCTGTAGAGTTGTGTGAAGTCTGGGATCTGTAGTCTGCTGTGAAGTCTGGGATCTGTAGTCTGCTGTGAAGTCTGGAATCTGTAGTCTTTAGCACCCTTCATAAACCCCCAAGTTTGCTTGCTGCACTTGATGCATTATTTCTCCTGGTCCTGTGAGTTATGGTCACCATTAGCCATCTGTGACTGCATCTCCATACATCTCTGAGCCTTTTCCCTCCAGACTAAACAAAGGACTCTGCACTAATGCGCCATGTCTTCTTACTCCACGAGAGACCAGATGTGTTTCGAACGAAGCCGTTATAATTTGCCTGCTCCTGCCTGCACAGGTGCACCAGCAGGAGCACGGGTGGAGGAACAGGAGGTGGAGGCAGGCTCAGAAAGCCAAATCCGCCCACTCACCGGGAGCCGAGCGCTTCACATGACATTTCAGAACAGCACTAGGCAGGCGGGTCATTGTCAAACCTGTTGTTTGGTAAACGGCAGTTTTATTTTTTGCACGTTTTATTTTGGGGTGACTATGACTAATGTTTTTAGTGGAGAGGCACGAGAAGGGAACTGCAATCGTCCTGCAGCTCCTCCTGTCTCAGCAGGACTTGTAAGACACGTTGGTCCAGCTGCGGGACCACGGCACCGTGGATGGGTGCGAGAGTGACCTTGTCTGGGACGTACCCCACACAGGGCCGCGTGCAACCACGCCGGCCCTCCAGCCGGGCACAGCCGGACTCAAGCTGTTCAACAGCTGTCAAGCTCTTCCATGGATCCTGTGCTGTTTTACACCGTCTCTCTCATCTCAGATGCCTCCGACTGCTCCACTAAGCTTCCGTGCTTATGACTTATTTCCTGAAGGAGATTAAAAGTCACTGCGTCTTTACTTCTACCACGTCACCCAGACCATGTGAACTGAAACAAACTGATCAACTGTTGATTCAAATGTATGGTGGTCAGACATTGGAGAGTACATGCTCTCAGCTTACCAAATCTACTTCACGTCAAATCTACTGTACTTCACGTCAAATCTGCACTGGGTCGCGACACCACTGAGGAACTCTGGAATCTAGCTGGAATCTAGGCTAGTTTGAATGAATGTTCTCCTTGTGCCAGACATCTTCCTAATGATCAGCTTAAGTGTGAGATCTCAGCCAAGTGAGTTCAGCTGTTGTCACGCATCTGCTGAAATTCTGTAGTGTTAAACCAGCTTATCATCAGCATCTGCTGAATTTCAGTAGTGTCAAACCAGCTTATCATCAGCATCTGCTGAATTTCAGTAGTGTCAAACCAGCTTATCATCAGCATCTGCTGAATTTCAGTAGTGTCAAACCAGCATCTGCTGAATTTCAGTAGTGTCAAACCAGCTTATCATCAGCATCTGCTGAATTTCAGTAGTGGAGCTGAAAGGCTGTTTGGCAAAAACAGGCAGGGCAGAGGAGATTAATTCATATTCCATTCTGCCCCTGGTGTGAATCGGGACAGAAGAGCTCAACAGGCTCTCTCCAGGAGCAAGGCTGTGTAGTGTAAACGCAACACTCCACATTATTTACAGCCAGAATCTCCGCACAAGAGTGCTCTCCAACTAGAGAAACATGGACATCTATGCACATGACCAAATACAAACCAAGCCAAAGTAGCACCATTCTGTTGGTTTCTGAATGGCATTCTGACATTGAGGTTGTAACAGTAACATCATTCCAGTTCAGATCCAATGCTCTATTAGAGTAACCTTTGGTTTAAAGATTTCGAGAAATATTAACACTTGCCATGCAACAAGAGCATAAGTGACCTTCAGGTGTGCAAATATCAACATAACTGCAAAACTGAATGACAGCTGAAGCATATGTGACCTTCAGGTGTGCAAATGTCGACACGTCCTGCATAACTGAATGACAGCTGAAGGACGCAGAGTGGATACCGATATACACACAGAGGATGGCAGGAGGCACAGAACAGGGAAAAGTGAGAGGTGGCCTGTCCATATGAGACATGGCCGCTCCAACATCCATATTTATTAGCTGTCAAATATCACAAGAGCAGAGTGTACTTGAAGCAGGGCTGATCTGAATTCAAAGCCTTGCATGATCAACCGTCACCTGTCTAAGCACACACACATGCAAAGAATACAATGATATTAAAGCCCAAGATGAAAGAATATTTATCACTTGGAAATCTTTTCCCAAGATAAACACACGTTAAACACTATACACAAACCTGCCTGACTGATCAGGTCTGTGTATTATGTTAGTGTCTGTTCAGAGAGCAATAAAGAACCAGGTTTTAACACCCAGGTTTTCTCTCATAAATCTTTAGCAAAATCGATGAGTGGTTGTAGGGTAAGGCCTATGACAAAGAGAAATACAACATTACCTAATTATGTAGTGATTTACATTCACTTTTGAGTTTGTTTTTTTTTTACCTTATTTAATTTTAGTATAAAAATGCAGCTGAATCCAGTTTGCATGCTTTGTACATTAGTCAAGAGGTAATTGTATGGTGTCAGTTTCTTCTGATTCACCATGAATGAAAACTAGCAATAGAACTGGCTAAAAAAATATTCATAGGCATCTTGCTGAAAACATTTTCAAGCCTGGGACTGAAAATTCCCCAGTGTACAGCGCCATCTTATGGCGAAAAAATGCCAAAGCTTTTCCATTTCTAATTGGAGCAGTAACTCAGCTGACTGAATAATGGTAAATTTATTACAAATTAATTGTACTTAAAAGTGATTAGGTAAGAAAAAATCAACAAAGTGCAATCAACTAAGAACTTGCAACAACCTTTGTAGTCCAAATACACATCCAAAATATTTATGTTAGTGCCCTTATAACATTGTTTACTTTGAGACAACAAATTTGTAAACATATACAGTATACAGTAAGTGTGATAGAAGGGTGTCGGCTAGAATGAAAGGAAGGATCTATAGGACAGTAGTGAGACCTGCTATGTTGTATGGACTGGAGACAGTGGCACTGACAAAGAGACAGGTGAGGGAGATGGAGGTGTCTGAGATGAAGATGTTGAGATTCTCATTTGGAGTGACGAGGAAGGATAAGATCAGAAATGAGTTTATTAGAGGATCAGCACATGTAGCATGTTTTGAAGATAAATTTGAGAAGCAAGATTGAGATGGTTTGAACATGTACAGAGGGGGGAGGAGAGGTATATTGGTAGGAGGGTCTTGAGGATGGAACTTCCAGGCAAGAGGAGGAGAGGTAGACCTAAGAGGAGGTTTATGGATGCAGTGGTAGAGGATATGAGAGTGGCTTGTGTGTCAGTGGAGGACACTCAGGACAGGGCCAGATGGAGGAGTTTGATCCGCTGTGGCGACCCCTAAACGGGAATTGCCGAAAGAAGAAGAATACAGTATACAGTAAGTTTACAGTAAGGGGGGTTTGGCATACAGTGGCTTCAGGACCCTCAGACAGAGAAGGCAGCACACACACACACACACAGTCAAATGTCCAACAGCTCACATGTGCTGCCACATCACCATTTCTCCAGTCAAAAAGCAGGATGGCAATAGTCAGATATTATAATCATTTTTATAAATCTCAAACTTCATACTACTGGAATGCAACACTGCAAGATGTTCAAATAAGTGGGGGAATGCAATGAAGAGAAAGTACATTGTTCTGTTTTTGCTGAACCCTCTGATACACATGGATGCTCCAGATTCAAGAAACTGAAAGGGAGAAGCACAAAGACAGAAAAACAGTAGAGGAGTGTGTGTGTGTGTGTGTGTGTGTGTGAGAGAGAGAGAGAGAGAGAGAGAGAGAGTAAGAAATTCTCCTGAGGTGCATGAACTGTAGACCTTTGCCTGAGGGATGAGCCAACAGGTGCTTCATCCCCATATGCGGTCCTCTAATAACCAGGCTATGATGGACAGTGTGTACAGTATTAGAAAGAGATGTCCAATCTGACAGTGCCCTCCCATGTCCTCTATGTCCTCTCCGACGGGTGAGAATGGAGCTGACCCGACTTCTGACCTCGTGTGTGTGTGTGTGTGTGTGTGTGTGAGCAGGCCAGCACAGCCACCCCCCCACGCTGCACCGGGGCGGCTACATGCGCTCCCCCTCCTGGACGCGGTGTGGCAAGGCTGAGCAGCCGCGAGACAGGAAGCACCACAGCGACTCGGAGAGTACAAGCTACCGCAAGCCCAAGCAGCCCTGAGAGCGCCACTCCCAACCAGGCCGGATCAGAATGTCCTGGGAGAAACACACCTGACATTACTGGGACACGCACACACACACACACACACACACACACAAACTTGAATGATACACAGCCACGGTGCCAACATGCTCCTACTCTCTACCTGCTGTGTGCAGATGAACTGTCATGTAGGCGCTAGTGGAGCAATAGACTGATACACGTCTCTCCAAATCTACGTTGTCAGACATTTTACTTCCTGTTAAGGGCTGCTGGTCATCTGGACTTTATGGAGACGGGTTTGGAAGTCTTCTCTGATTTATAGAAAATAAATAAAGGGGGGGGGGGGGGGGGTCTTCTGTGTTGGAGGAGCAGGCCAAAAACTCACTGCCGTGTACTTTGTTGCCTGTAGAGGTAACAAGGTGAACTGCCATTGATGAGCAATTGTGAAAAAGAAATGCAAGAACACACCATTAGCAAGGCAAAGGAGGACCTATCAGAAAGATCCTTCAGTGACCATAAGACAGACCCAACTCAAGATTTTCAGCAAACATTTTTTCCAACGTACACCGTGTACTCCATAAATAAATGTGAAATATAACGTCCAGTGGTTGCAAAAATACTAGTTTCCAGTCAAGTGCTGAACTGAAAATGTTCCGTGATGTAAGGATTTATTTAATTAGCTTTTAAATTAAAAACCCTGTCAGATTTCAGCCCTATACAACGTGAATCTCTCAAGTGGTGCTATTCTTTACCTACGGTCTTACCAATATCAGATATTAGCATTTTATTATTGCCAGTCACCAGTACACTGAATGTCTATTCTTTGATTGTGGAGCCTCTGGTATCCTTCAATCTAAAGGCCTTTTCATATTCTATGAGACACCACAGCGGAAAAACGGTCCCACAATTACTGTCTTTAGGGGAGAACACCAACAGACACTGGACATGCCCACCACTGCCATGACATCTGAAGATTGGGCTGCCATGGGAAATGTCCTTATATAAAATTTGTGTACAAAACCATAAGAGGCAAACTATTATAAAGTTTACAGATGTATATAAAGCACAGAGAGATTTGTATATGTATCTCATATCTGACAAATGCAAAACAGGTCAGAATATGTCTCGCAACTTTACACTACAGTGTACAGTAGACTATTATGACACAGGTTGTCTTTTTATTATAACACTGGACAACAAAATCATAACTTCATTTTGCTTCCCAAACTAAAATAGATGCTCCTTATAATGCATTTTATGCTGAATTCAAATGTTTTTTTTTAGATCACAGTTTTTAAAGTGACATGGCAATTATATTTTACATTAATTCTATTTTACTTATTCATTCAAAAAATTGATTGTTATTGCTCTTCTCATACTTACAGGTGCACGTGTAAAACATAGAGGCTATGTTGTGCCACAGTTTGGTCTATGGAACCAGAGATCCACTTTCCCCATCATGACTTTTCCGAACTGTACATGACATGAGTATACTGGAGCAGAGGGCTATGGGGGCAGAGAAGTGCTGAAAGTACATTTAGATTAAGTTTTCAAAAACACATAATAAACTTATTTTTTGCAGGAAGCAAAATCATCATTGACCAGTGTAAGCGGTTTATTTCACAACTGTGAAGGCCAAAGGAAAATAACAGAACTTTGTGCATTAATGATGTTTATTTTGTTTTAATACTCAATGACATTGCCAATAACTAAATACACGGCATTTGCATTTTCCCCATTTTCTGCATCTGAAAAGGGTAAAAAAAACCACACAAAAATACTGTTCCACAAAGCCAATACAGTCTCCAAAGTCTGACTGCCTTGATTAAAAAAGTCCTACATTCAGTCCTTAGAGTAAAAGTGTTCCAAGACTGGAATGTCCCAAGACGATGTAATGATCTACTTGAGTTGAACCTGAGGCCTGCAGGAAACAGCATTATACACAATCAGTAGAAACTGGTTCTATAAGACCAAAGACACCGTCAAAGAGCCCGTGTGCCTCAGTGAGGTAGAGACATCCTTTATCCAGGATTCCTGAGAGAAAGAGAAACACACAGGGAACAAGCTAAAAGTGTTGACTTTCTGTCTTCACGTAATGCAGGACCACGTGCGGACGCTGCCACAGGTATCATCATTCTCCACTGGGGAGACTGAATAAGTATTGAACATGTCTTCCTGCAGAAACAGGAGCAGAGTGCACATTCCAACACCGACTCCGTAGGAGTACTGCACACATCAAACACTGAATGGGGAATGTACAAAGAACAAGGCAATATATAGACCGATTTAGCTGTATAAAGGAGGAGAGCATGCCGTATTGGTGAAATAAAGGCCTCGTAAGAGACACCAGATAAAGGCTGAGCTTTTATCAGTACCACCACGTGCCACAAACACTTCCTACCCTTAAGGCAGCAGCAGATCACGCGTTTGCTGCATGCTGAGGAAGCATCGGACCAACATTCACAAATAACGAGCTGTAAACAATTGTTTCTACTACCTAAAATCAATCCTCATTAAAACAGTCACATAATAAAGCAAAACAAATGTCCCCTATAATATAGAGATATTCACTGATAAAACCATTACATCACCACCTCTGTTACATTGCATTCTCAGTTACCGTAATTATGTTCCAGCTGTTTAGAGCAGTGATTTCATCACAGTGCTTTAAACTTTTTTGGTTAATGAAAAAATGCCACCTGTATGTTACAAGCTTGAACAGTATGGTTTAGTTAATCCTTATAATGAGTGAGTGTTTAAGCAGAAAACAAACATGTACTGCCCAGATCAAACACCACAGCAACACAAGTCTATGAAGCATAAAATCATGGATCCAAAAATCAGGCTGACACCCTCACATGGGCAGCAATCTTCTTTCCAGGCTCCTGTTTAAGGTAGTCATGTAAAAAGGTTGGCAACCTGCAGGTGAACAGCACCATACTACCACTTGCATACCAACACACAAACAAAGCTCTGTTCCACGCCTTTTCTCGACACAGCCCTCTGGCTCCCCTCCAGTCAGTGACGGTACAGCAGGACTGTGGGGCTTCACAGGACTCAAGCAGGTCTACAGGTACAAGGGTCCAGCCCCTTGCGGAGGTCGGTCTTTCTGTGGCAGACCCTCCCCGCCCCGGTTCCAGCCCTTCAGGCCTTCGGGCAGGCTGGTGTCTTCCTGAAGGCTCCCGGTTCCTTCCACAAACTCCTCGTAGGTAGACTTCTCTTCAAAGGGCCTTGGGCCGAGAAGGTCCAGCAAGTCTGCTTTTCCCAGAACCTCCTTCTCCAAAAGGCGCTTCCCCACCTAAAAGTCGGGTGAGGTGGATTTAGGATCGTCGCACCAATCAACCGGTTTTCTTTAGATGCATTTTGTCTTCCATTATACATACATTGAATTGGATCGAGATAAGAACAGCCCACGTAGGCGAATATCAAAACTCTCGTTTGCGTTTACGCCGTCACTTGCACATCCCCCTTCTGCTGTGGCATCCTTACCTGATCGACCAGCTCTCTCTTCTCAGTGATGAGCTGGTGGGTGCGTGCCACAGCCTGGCTGATGAGAGCACGCACCTCCTGGTCTATGATCTGGGCAGTGGCCTCACTGTAGGGCTTCTCCATCACCAGCTCACCTTGCAGCGGGGCATCAAATGCCATTTGGCCTACGGAGTCACTCATTCCGAACTGCACTACCTACATTAAGCGAAACGAATGGGGATAAATGGAGGGCAAATGGATGGCCTCGTCGTGCCAAATAAAGCTAGAAAATGATAAAAGGTCAAAGGGGAATGAAGAGGCAGGTGAACTAAAAGAAGCAGGTACCTGAGCGTACGCAGACTGCGTGACTTTCCTCAGGTCGTCCTGAGCGCCCGTGGTGATCTTACCCAAGAACACCTGCTCCGCCACGCGCCCACCCAGCATCACACACATCCTGTCAAACAGCTGCTCCTGCGTGAACAGGTGCTGCTCCCTGGGCATGTAGTGGGCGTAGCCCAGGCCCTTCACTCGAGGAATGATCGACACCTGCAACAGCCAATGGTAAAAACTCAACACCAAATTAATCATGAACCAGCCCTTTCTAGATCTGAATTCGTATGATCACAACAAATATCCTCTCATGAAATAAAGAACCGTCATCTCTTCTGGTATTCAGACATGATCTGAACTATGGGGCAGCCCTGGTCTAGTGGGTTAGGGACCATGTGTGTGCTCACAGCCACCTAGTGTTCACTAGTGTGTGTGGTGTGTGTTTGAGAGAGAGAGCGAGTGTGTGTGTTTTCACTGTACGGATGGGTAAAAAGCGGAGGACAAAATCCGATCCATGTAAAATCACAAATTGGCTAAACTGGTATCTTAATCTTATCTTACTACATCTTCAGGCTCATAACCTCCATGTTATCAATGAAAAGAAAGCTGCGGGTGAATTAAAATAGAGTGCCTGCACTGACAGGCTATGGTCTGCATCACCTTCAGCAGAGGGTCTGCATGCTCCAGAAACCAGCCAACTACAGCATGACCGGCCTCATGGTACGCTACGGTGGTTTTCTCCGTAGGCTGCAGCACCTGGGTTTTCTTTTCAAGCCCACCGATCACTCTCTCGATGGCCTGCTCAAAATGCGTGGAGCTCACAGCCCGGCTAAGGTGGCGTGCGGCTATGAGCGCTGCTTCGTTGCACACGTTGGCAATGTCGGCACCTGTGGAGAGGCGTTCACGCGAAAACAGTCACGCTCAAGTTCAGCGAATCAGTCAAATGGTTGTCAAAGATATGCAAGTGACTAGAGCTCAATAAACGCAAAGCTCCAAAACATCTGACTGCAGAATCCAAACGGCACCAAGTTGCTTTCAGAAATGAACTGACAACAAATGAATTTCAACATGCAAAAGTAACTAGATGGATGAATCCGAGCTTAAATTCACTGAAGAGATGGAGAATGTGTCTATTACTTTCAGCATGCAAAAACACATTTTCCATCATTTGACAACCACTTGATGATGGAAATTGTACAAATGACCATCGCAGATGTAGATATAAATACTATTTTGACCTTATAACCAGCCAGATGCTGATAAAGTGCAGGTAATGAAAGTGATACAAATATATGGGCGGTTTAATGAAAGTTAAATGTGTAGCTGCGTGGTGTGCCTCACCAGTGAAGCCAGGTGTGAGAGCCGCCAGCCGTCTGGCTAATGAATCTTTAGTCAAACTTGGATCCAGCTTCAGCGGACGCAAGTGCACCTTAAAGATGGATGCTCTCCCTTTAATATCAGGACATCCTGTATTCAAAAAAAGAAGAAGCAAGCTTGCACCACCCAGACGATGAGAACATGCATTTGCACCAAATCTCACAAGAGCTGCTCCGTTTACATAACTCCTCAGGGAATAACAGCTGCACTCTCACCACCACCAAAGCCCTTCCCATAATCCCTCACACCATTTTCCACATCCCAGACAGCAATGCTGCATTGTGCCAGCTACACTAAATGGAGGGGCAGGGGGAGGCAAAACGCTACGCAATAACAGATCAATCACTTACAACACCACTACAGCATTCCCATAAAACACTGACAGCGGCTGACACCACACAGCTGCACAGTGCTGTAGTGTGCTCTTTATTTCAGCTGTCCGTGTAAAGGGGTGCGAGATTTATTCTGTGGGGTTAAAAGTTGATTTTTCCTTAAGAGTCAATCATCTGCAGCAGAAGAGGTGTCCAAGCTCGGAGGAGAGTCGTACCAATATGGATCTGCCTGTCAAATCTGCCGGGTCTCAGGAGCGCTGGATCTAAAACATCCAGACGGTTGGTGGCAGCCAGCACCACCACGTTGGTACTGCTGTTGAAGCCTTGCGGTGGAGAACATAAATGCACTTTAGGTAACAGATATGCACTGAAAGTTACTTTTAGCAGAAAGTGACTATGATCACACACAGACAAACACATGTAAAGTCCCACACATCTACAACATCAGAATTCAACTGCCACTGCAGGGCTCAAGAGTCTCTTCTCAGATGTTCAAACTCACCATCCATCTCCACTAGAAGCTGGTTGAGTGTATTCTCTTGCTCACTCTGCCCACCAAAATGCCCTGTGCCTCTCTTTCTGCCCACGGCATCAATTTCATCAATGAAGAGAATGCAGGGGGCATATTTCCTGGCCATGGTAAACATGTCCCTCACCTGTAAAGTTGACCAGACAGCTCAAAATTGGGATGCCAGTGAAGTCAAACGAATGTCTTAGATGTTTGTGACAAATCATGACAAAACTGATACACTGGTGAGAAGACAAATGTACAGGAGAGGACAGCTGAACTAGAAAGTCTCTGGTGCCCCAACGTAATCACTCAAAGGTTCTCACCCGGGCTGCTCCCACACCAACAAACATCTCCAGAAACTCAGAGCCATTGACTGTAATGAAGGGAACTTCAGCCTCCCCAGCAGTGGCTTTTGCCAGCAGGGTCTTCCCGGTGCCTGACGGGCCCGTCAACAGCGCCCCCTACAGTAACCATCAAAATCAACCAGAGAAAAGGAGCAAACTTGACAAACAAATCCTAGGGACATTGACCCAACTAGGCTGGGTACGTCCTTACACGTCTCTTACGCACTTTAATTACATTAGGTTCAAATAATTAGCAGTTTCATTTCTTTCATCTCACAATTGTGCTTTTTGGACAAACGTGCAGAAGAGCCAATGCACCACATTACCTTTGGAATTTTGGCGCCAAGTTCCTGGTATCGTTTGGGGTTCTTCAGGAAGTTCACAAACTCCATGACCTCTACCTTGGCTTCCTCGCACCCAGCTACATCCCTGAACTTCACATTGGTATTGCCTTTGAAGAGCTTGGCTGTGGATTCACACATGCTAAATGGGTTTCTCCTCCTGCCCCCCTGACCTCCTGCCATTGGTCCCTTACTCAGGCTGAAGAGGAGGAAGCCAATCAGTAGAGCAGCTGAGAGCATGGGCAGCAAGAATGACCTGGGGAAGGAGGAGAAAATCATTAGCAAACTTGTTACAATTATTTACTTCAAAATAGCAAGGCATCAAGCAAGAAGTTAGGTCTATCAAATGAACTAACTAAACAAATCAGAGTTAGCTGGCAATCTTAAAAGTTGACAAAAAACAAAAACCAAGTTGTGCCCACTCTTAAAACTGAATGTTTTGGTTAATACCTAGTCAAAATAACTAAACAGTGCACTGTTTTGTACACTGTTTTGAGAATAAGCTCTACAATACAGCACAGTCTCATGGACCATGTTATACGCAGTGCAAACCTTAACTCTGAGATACTCACCAATCCATCTTTGTGCTGTACACCACTGGCAACTTGTGAAACTCGTTCAAACCGAGCTCCTGGCGTGCCAGCTCCAAATTCCTCTCAAATGTGTCAACAGTACCAATGCTAAACCACACATAATCCTGCATAGAACATCATATAGGCTCGTGAGATCGTAATTCACCTAATAGATTACATTAAAGCCTGACTTTCCTGATTTTGAAACTGCTCGGAAACATCACATGCAAGTATTTGCACTAGAAATGGAGAAGAAGGTGGTGGTGATGCTACATACAGTTTTCGTACAGTCTCTACACCCTCTCATCACTCACTCACCACGTCTGACGTTCTTGACCCCTGGGCAGTTAGCACTCGTACATACTGTTTGTTGACAACTTCAAGGCGTTCAACCTGCAGGTCGAGAGCATATATATATAATAATCCATAATAAATTTCCACAAACAACATGGTCTTGTTTGTGGCAAAACAGCACTTCTTGATCAACTGTAAACTTCATTTTTATCATATTGATCTCCACTAGCTGCGGAGTGAAATCATGTGGGTACTGCGGCACTAAGGGTGCAGTTCTACATTACATGAAATTAAGGTTTAAACATTATTTTAAATTAAGGTTTAAACACGAAGTTCAAATCCCTCTTACCAGTCCTCTAGCAAGGTAGTAATTAACAAAGTCCCTCCAAGAAATCTCTTTTCCTGTCTCCCTCAAGTGTAAATAGCAGAAAGCTGCCAGAATTCCAGCTCCTGCAATGATGAGGTTCTTGAAGTCTTTCTCATCCCATAAAAAGTCCCCCTAATGCACAATCAAAGAAAAAAATAAAAATAAAAAAATAATAAACGAATTTTATTTCCTTGTTCAGTTTAAGCAGTGGAACCTCTGGAAGCCCCACAATGACATCTGTTTCACTCACTTTTAGTGAGAAAAGGTAGAAATGAAATTGATCAGAAATATGTATAATTTAATTTATGAAAGATTTGGTTTCACAAATACCACATGTGTAAATGCTTCTCTGCATTTTGCTCTCTGAAGCTCCATTATAGCTGCTAGCTGAATGCAAAATGGGTGATGGTATTTTTTTAACAATTTATTTTGCTGTGTCTAGTGCATCACACATCATAGCCACTAGACTGGCTACTGTAAGCTACACACACACAGAAAGCATCAAGGCCTGCAGTGTTGTTTCCATCCTCCATAACATTTCTTTAATTTTTTATTTACTTTTCTTTTTTGAGGGAGGACGAGGCCAGGGGAGATTATTTTTTTCTTTCCTGTGAGTCTTTTGAACGCGTGTTCATGCAATTTCCTGGTGGTATAGACTCAACATAATTCAAATTATCTAAATATATTTTTGTACACCTCCCTACAACTGTTTCAACCATTCAACACCAAAATTATATATTAAAAAAAACATTATAAAATCATTGATTAATGATTGATTAATGCTATGTCTCATACACACATACCAGTGCCACTACCATGTCTACAAATGTCCTATTTAGAATAGTTTGCTGCCTGAATAAATGCTCAGCAGTGGTCCTGTGATCAAAAATAAAATCTCCATCATCCAAAAACCAAAACATTTTTCCAACCACATGGATCATTTTGTGAATACAGTGATTACATAATTTTATTTTAATTCTATTTGTTAAATTAAGTGAACTAATGTGTTTATATTAAAAAATAATTACTTTGAGTATGCGGGACCACCATCTGTTATCTTCCTTTTTACCACCCCCATCTCCACCTCTGCCTCTCCCACTTGCTCCACCTCGATTTCTTTGGGGTTGTAGTTTCACTGTTGGAGGGGTATCAATACACATAAGAATGCAGATGTGATGGCCCTGTTAAAAGTTGAGGCAGCAGAAAACGTACCCCTGGGTTCAGCAGCTGAGCTCTTAACGCCAGAGACGCCCTCACTCTTAGGAAAGAACTTTTCAAATCCTGAAAGAGTACAATATCTTTTGTAGACATGGGTTTAAAATATAGAATTGCCTGCAATAAAATTCAGATCATGAAGCGGATTTGTCCGCGTACGTTCTCGCCGTTCAAT
The DNA here is from genome assembly GCF_052324685.1 of Brachyhypopomus gauderio. NCBI lineage: Eukaryota > Metazoa > Chordata > Actinopteri > Gymnotiformes > Hypopomidae > Brachyhypopomus > Brachyhypopomus gauderio. The sequence goes on from NC_135212.1 coordinate 26,652,034, forward strand.
TTTCGCATCAAAATCAGAAGACGGGTGAGACGGGTTTCCATCCAAACCTTTCGAAAAAATAATGCGCAATTTCCAAGTTTCGGCAGAAAAAAATGCTAATTAAGCCTTGTTTCCATTCATTACAGTTATGCGAATAAACTTTAGATCACGTGAGAGGACGCCAAACAATAGTGGTTTTACGTCCATCTGGCAGTTACGCATTTTTGCACGTTGAGGTTTTGAAACATTTTTTTATTTTTCTTTTCTATACATGGAGAAGTTGAATTCAATTTTTGCTCTCTCCAGAACTGTTTTTGTATGCATTTGCCATTTTTACATCGCGATCGTGTACAGAACCACATGACGAATTTTGGCGATGCGATAGTCTAACTTTTCCACCTCCTCCTAGCGTAAAAATCTTTTTTGCGATATTTGGGGCTTTTTTCGAATTTTGGTCTTTTTCCATCCAGTTTTTTTCATGCGCATTTTCAAAATGCGCAAAAACTCGGTGGATGGAAAACCCTCTAATGACGATTTATGCAAATAGGAACATGTTAAACGGGAATACTCCCCTTTAAGGGAATACTTGTCTGATTACTGACTTTACACACGATACTGAATAACGAACCAAAAATACTTGATTTAAAATCCGTTGTCTCTCATATGCCTTTATTTGACAGAAAGCGCCCCGGAAGTGAAGAAATAAATCTATTTGGAAACGACGTATTTTTGCAATGTGTAGTTGTTTCGCAAGGGGAACGAGACCGCGATGTATCGATCTATGTAATACGCCGAATATTTCAGGCGCTTTTATAGTCTCCTTTACTGTGTTTTACTGTTGGACAGCCTGTAGGAAACACTGTCCCCAGCGTCCTGCACAGCTTCACCACAGCTGGAGAGCGTTCATGAAAAAAGTTCAGTTTATTAAAGGAATAAAAATCACGGAGAACCGAAGCACCTCCACACAGTGGCCATTAATACTGTGAAGCTCATGGATGGAGCTGATATGGAGCTCCATTGAGGTGGCGGTTTACCATCTTATTTCGAAGCGAAACTCGAGTGGCCAAAACGTCGCCGGACCCGGACTGACCCAAATGTGCTGACTGACCCAAATGTGCTGGTATCACGTTTCCGGAGGGGCGTGTATTGTGCGATAGGCAACATAAGATTTACCTTTTGGTGGTTTCCCTGAAAAGACACGTAAATGTGGCAGCAAGTTTCCACTTGACTCCAATTTTAATTTTACTCGATGCAAAGAAAAGCCCTGCGAAGACAAGTTTTAAAAGTTTAATACGAAATGTAGTAATTTCGCGTGTGTGTGTGTGTGTACTCTTTCCATCGATAAAGTCGTTGCATGCTGATAAAATGAGGTAAACAAACAACGAATCAATGTATTGATTACACGGCCAACACAACTTCCACACATAGTACTAAACGAACGTAAAAACAAACAAGACACCAACACACACGTGTTTACACTGGGGGAAATAACTGGATTAGTAAATTCGGAGCGTTTACTGCAGATGTTACTGCAACCTAGGTGCAACATATCACCATGAAGACTGTTTAAATGTTGATTTTTCGGTTTATCACGACCCCCACGTCGCCAGGCTGAAGTATTCCGGTGGTCCATGGTCAAAACAGAAATGAAGAAACTGCTTACCGTGGTTGCGCACTTGTATTTCAGCGCCACACTGCCGCACACACAGCGCTGTGCCCCCCAGTTTTGCGCCTGTATTTCAGAACATCCCATATACGTGTGGAACAGACGCAAAATCCGACGCATTTTGCAGGTGCAAAAGTTTCCTTGCAACTACTAGGAAACAGGCCGGGTTTTAGTAAACAACTTGGCCTATGGCGTCCCGACGTTAATACGTGTACTACATGGCTACATGCTCAAGCGATTACTTAGTACACATTATTACTTATTGCATAAAACTACAATTCTCTACAAAGGAACTGGATGTAAGCGGTAATTTTAGTTACGTGTTCTCCAGTACGTGTTTACAAGCAGAAAGCAAAACAACGATATGACGTCTGAAGGGACGTCGGTTGTGATTGGCTGACATCTCTAACGTGTGTACGAACCAAAGCAAACACGTCGAGGTTTGTTAATACGTCGGTTGTGATTGGCTGACATCTCTAACGCGTGTACGAACCAAAGCAAACACGTTGAGGTTTATTAATATGCAGTTAAAGTGATTAAATTTTACATTTAAATATGTCCTCAAAGGCAATGAATGTATTTTGAGAGGTTTTAACAATGTTTTTGTTCTCTTTCTACATGTAACAGCATATTAGCAAAAACGGGCAATACTTAGTCATTTTTTTATTTACTTACATTTGCTGGTCATCATGATATAATCAACATTACATTTTACAGATGTAAATGTAACTTCACAACACTTGACAATTGCACAGTCTCTTGTATAGTTATTCAAGCAACAACAATAAAACATGCTGAAACATAACACAGCATATTACATATTATTTTAGAACAAATAATTAGACAGCATACACAATGTCCATTCTGAGGGTCTCTAGCCTCAAAATTAAATCGCAATATGGAAATGTCAGAACCACAGAGACAAAATCCTTTGTCTATAAGCCCTATTACTGCTTTTGAAAACATTCCTTTATAATCTTTATAACCTTAGTGCTTTATTCCAGATAACCTTGCATAATATTTAGTCTCCAAACAGTTGCCAAATATGGCAACACATATTTAAATAAAAACCTGGCATTATTTTTCAGTCATCTGAATTATGTCATTATACATTATGTCAAATTATATTTATAATATCTGACAATGAGAAAAAGTAAACCTTTAAGCCTTGACCATTCAACAGGTTTCAAATATCCCCACAAAATAGTGTACAGTGTAAAATACACCACTATATACTGCCATTAACTATGAATTAAACTTACCAGTAACCAGTAAGGCTATGTTGTGTGACAGTGTTTTTGGCAGGTTTTTTGCTTTAAAACCTTTGAACACTCATAGTGTATGCCTCATTATATATATATATATATATATATATATATATATATATATATATATATATATATATATATATATATATATATATATATATAAAGGATGCATTTGAATTTGTGCAACTGTGGCCTAGAGATCCTTGTGCGTGTTAAACTGCTGAAAGTCTATGGGACCTCCTCCCACTTAAGATGACAACCATACCATAGCAGAGCAAATCATCAGAAGATGCAAACATGGCATAAAAGCGACAAGAGAGTAACAGACAATAGAGCCAGACATCGCGTATACAGGAAGGCCAGGCGTGTCCTTAGTCATGTGCTGTAAGCATGCTTACGACGTCAGCTAGGTGTAGCGCAGTCACAGTGACGTACGCTTCGCTAGCAGCCCGCTGTCCTACAACTCCACCTCCTCCTGCTTACGCTCCGTCATCCGTGCACACCGCGGACACGTCGTGGAATTGTCATAGTAGCAGTCCCTGAGTAAAACAATGTTAACAAACGTGTAGGTTACCTAGGCAGTATTACAAATGACATTCATAGTTCATCAGATATCTGTAATGCCAGTAGGCATCAGCAAACAAATCTAAGATTAATTTAAAGTAATATGTATATTAATTATATGAAATGAAACATTAGTAATGACTGTATTCGAATCTTGTACTTTTCCTGGTCGGAAATATTACAAAAACATCACATACGTTCAATATACAAAGATGGTAAACACACATTTAACACTGGTGGCAACCGTGGTACAGTGCAACAGAAATCAAAATCAAAATAGCTGTTGCAGTTCATTTAAAGGATTCCAGGCTAAACTAAAATCTTGATCATCCTGACCTGTGGAAAACAGCCGAGCAGTCGTGGCATACGGAGGTGTGGCTGTCAAACGGGAAGAGAACATCACCCTCTTTGCACAGCTCACATACAAAGCCCTTGGCCTGGCATTTCTGGGGAGGGGACGACAAACAGCTTAGCCAAGTAACACGGTCATGGTGAGAAAACATTGGCTTGTTTACAGTGTGTTTATTTAATGGGCATTTTAATCCATTTAGGCCCTGTGCGGTTTCACAAGGTAAACAACTATACAACCTTGGAAATTTTAAGAAGTAATGAATTCCACAAAATACTGAAATCACACACAATGGTACACTTATTATTTAAAAAAATATATATGAAAGTCAAATTCCCTAAATCCATCAAACATGTTTTCAATAAAAAAAAAACCCACAAAGAAACAGCTGCCCTCCCTACCAGACACTACATTATTGATGCAAACTTTAATAATTGTAAACCAGACATGGCTCCATTGGTAAGTCCTCCAACTTCACCAGTTTGCTGCTCACCTCACAGTCCAGTTTGATGTGTTTGGCGAACGTGGTGTGAATCTCAGTGAGGGAGCTGCTGAGGCGTCCGCTGGAGGTGTCAATCAGGTCCTGGACGCTGTACATGTCGTCGTTCTCCACAAAGTGCTGCCGATCCTGAAGCTACACAGGTGCATGTACTCAGAATACCAGGACAACACTCAGGAAAAGCTCATCAAAGCATGAAAGCAACACACACTGCTGGGATGTGAATACACAGTCTATATTCCACTTCCACAAAAAAGGGTCAATTTTGGTCAGTTATTTTGCTTCCTGTTATTAGCACACAAAGAATAATAAATAAGGACATGTAAAGCGGACACTGAGCAGAGCAGTGGCAATCATCACCAACATCTGTCCAACGTGTGGTTCTCTTTGAAGACCAATTCTCAGGATATTGTGAAAGCAATTTCTTATTTACTACTCAAGTGTGTGTGTGGTAGTACCTCAGAGTCAAACAAACTTCTGAATGACTCCACTGGAAACAAAAACGGTAACAGTGTTGATCTATGTACACAACCCAAAGGTCACATGATCCATATGTGAAGTGCTTCTTCTTGGAACCACAGGATGGCGCTACTGCTGCATGCTCACACAACAGGTCAGAAGCAGTAGCAGTGTCGTTTGTACCAGTCTTATTGTCACACATTCCTTTTCTCCTTATACATATTCTGACCAGTTTAGTGTCACTACAGTGACATTTTTCTGCCAAAGGCCCTGACAGTCCCCACCTGCAGCAGTAGTCTGGCTTCCATGGCCTCCTTACAGGTGATAAAATACGGCTTCATCAGCAAAATGTCTTGACGCAGCTTCTACAAATTGGAAGGGAGACATAGAAACATCACAGAAAACCTAAAAGTTGTTTTTGCTTCTCACACTAGTCTCAGGAAACTGTTTCCATGGATCACGGACACAGATCCTCATGACTCCTATGTATTTCATTCACTTGAGCAGAAATCGTACCCTGATTTCCACCAGTTCCTCCACAAAGTTAAAGAGCAGGGGGTTTATCTCCTTCAGTTTAAGCACAGGCCGGGAGATCATCAGAGCCAGGTATCGCATGGATGAGCGACACACCTAGGAAGAGCAACAAACACAGAAAAATGGATGAGGTGTTGACCTTCAGTTAAGGTTAAGTGTTAGCTTCTTTTAATGTAGCAATATATTCTTATATCTGTTGATGTTCCATATTAGTATTATTGCTAATATACTCCAAATTTACCAATCCGTTTCTTTAGTACTATGTGTGGAAATTGTGTTAGACGTGGCAGACATGTAGACAATCATTAGTCAGACTATAGGGCCACAGAACCCATGCAATGAAAGAAACGCTTTACAACATGAGGCTTTTTAGTGTGTGCCACACCTTCTTGGGCTCAAACTCCCAGTTGTGGATGACACGAGCAGGGACTATGGCAGTGTCATTCCAGTGGCAGCTGCTGCAGTAGTATTGCCCAGTGTAGTCACATTGCCTTGCCTCACTAGGGACGCCCCCTGCAGGACAAAGTGCATCATCACTCCACTCGGACCAGCAAGAGTTTAAATCTGACAACACAGAAATTTCAAGGAACTTGGCAAAAAATAAAAAATGAACAAACAATCCTGTTAAATGGTTTCTCTCAATGTAACCAGAGGTGGTTCCATGCAATCTTACCAACTAGCCTACCAGGTCACTTTGAAAGCCATCACATGAGTAAATATCATCCCTACCCTTTCACCCATGTACATGGAGGACACTCACTGAGCGAGACTGGCGATCTGCATTCGGCGCATCTGTAGTCCTGCTTGTCCAGGCCCACCTCTGGGCAGATGTTCAGTTCATACTCCGCCTGGTGACTCACCTTGGACCTCACACAAGGTTTAACGATGAGGTTCATACACTTACTGTGGCAGCGGTAGTAGCAACCTGAGTGAGAACAAGGAGAAACGTATAAATTAACCAAAGTGAAATACAGCTGGAGTTTGGTGAAAGAAATATTAGCCTCAGTTTTAGGACTTAATACCGAGCAACAAAGTCTTTTTTATCCAAAAATAAAAATCCTAACCAAGGGGTCAAATTTGAGTCACAAAATGGAAAATGGAACGCAAATGGAGAAGCGCTACCTAGCGACCACTGCCTAGGGAGAAAAGGGAACAGGGATGTTCTAGTATTACCTTACCACACGTCCATGGTTCTAGAGTTACAGAGTTCTGCAAGCAGTATAAATAATGGCTTTATGGCTCTTATATAGTTCTATAGATTTGCAAGCAGTAAAAAATCATGACTCTTCTATAGTTCCCCTGTGGAACATTTAAAGGTAAAAGGCACTAGCAGCACGTGTACCTTTGAAACCACAGATATGAACACTGCTGGGAAAAAAGGCCTTTCTGAGCCAAATGTCCTTCCTGATTTAGGCGGCTAAACGATGTGGATGAGGAGAATGTCTTGAATTACAAGCGACTTATTGATGAAAATTATAAATCCCAAAGAAAACCTTTTCTGATCATTTGCCAAATCCTCTTCTGATTATAACAGTATTTAATACAACATATCAGAATTAAAAAGCAACTGAAGTTACTAAAGTGAACATTAAACCCTCCCCAAAAGGCCCTCCATGTTCCGGCAGTACGCTGACCTGTGCAGGTGTACCAGGTCTGGATGAGACCCCAGATGATGGTGCTGCACTTGTCACAAGTCTGTTTGACACTCTTGCTCTTCTCCTTAGAGAAGCGGTGCTCCAGAAGTACACGCAGGTTGGGCTCGTCCTCTTCTGGGTCCTACAGGATAACGGACACCAGAGGTGTTAAGACACTAAGGCCTTTCCAGTGTTCGCGGTCTCAAGGCGACCGAGAGCAATCCGTGATACGCGATTCACACTCGTGACATTGCTTATTCGTTAGCTGAGGTTCACATACTCATTTGCTTCTGTTGAGCTGCTAACAAGGTACAATCAACAGCAAAGCAAAACAAAAATGTTCTAGACACAGGCTGGTGTACACACAGGATCATCAGCATCATCATTCACGCTTGCGTGAATATGTGCTGTGAATATCATAAATACATGCTCTAAAAGACAAGTATAATGACTTGCACACTTCCAGCAGGTGAACACATCGTCCGGGACCCTCTGGTCTTACCTTCAGCTCCTGTAGTTTGAGTCGCAGGTGGATCAGTTTGACCACAGTATCCTTCTGTCTCTCTGAGTGCTCTGGCAGCTCCAGGATCAGCCTCTTACATTCCTCTATCGCCTGTTTCAACTGCTCTATGTCTGATGCCACAAAAGAACCCTGAATGCACACACACGCACGCACACACACACACACACACACACACACACACACACACACACACACACACACACACACACAATTATTATTATATACATCACACTTAAGCTTTCAACTTCTGATAGAGGAGACAAATGTTGCCAAAGGCTGACAACAAAAGAGGCTATTTTGCACATATAACAGAACTGCAACAGACCACACCTATAAACATTTACTCAAACTGATTAAAACACACAAAACAAAAACCAAACACACACAAACTATATATGTTTGGTGATTATTGCTCTCGGCATATAATTTAAGTGCTGACTGTGCAAAACATTTAATAACGTCAAACATGGTTTCCCCATCTTACAAAAGCAGAAACACACACAGGCATCATGTGGAACGTACTGTCAGTACTCCACTGAGCCCGTCTGCATGGACCTGTTGTAGTACTTACCATGGGTCGAGAGAAGTGGTCCTCAGCCAGCCCCAGGTCCATGGCCCGGTCAGAACTCTGGCTTTTGGGTTCACCAGAGAAGAGCTCGGGCCTTACCTCTGTGGAGACGGTATGGTAATTCAGACCACCTCTAAATCACACATACTGGATAATCCTCTCCTAAACTGCTTTTGCTGAAGTAATTCATGCCAGCTGCATAAGCACAATGAGCTACTTGCAGTGACCACCACCGAAAACTAAAGTGTAGCACAATGTTCAGAAACATGACTTTACATAATGATTAACCTCAACAAGAATAGAACAGCTTGTTGTGTGGGTGTTTCTCAGAGTTAATAGCTCTGGTGAGGGTAAAAGCCAAAAGGAACGATAGCGATATCTCTAAGAGTTAAGTGCATGATAAACATAACCAGGCCATAAAAGCAGACACAGCAGGAAGTGATGGAACGTTTACATCCAGAGGAACACTGCAAAAAGCTCCAAAACGTCAGCGCAAAGCATAACATCCTGGAACAGGGTCCAGCCTGGTCACACAATACAACCTTTCTATTAGATCTGTGAAGGTCTAAATCACTTCACTGGTTAACCTTATAAATGAGACAAACAAGCACTTTGAGTATTGGCCTCACTGTGAACAGGTGCAGAAGACACTAAAATGAACATGGGTGGAAATGACACCATTTCACAAAGTCACAAAGTAACTGAAGGAGGAGGAGTTATTTTGACAGAACTAGCCATTGCAACGATCACAAATGCTACCTAAAACAGCATAAGAGTTAACAACCAGTGGGTCTAAGGTGACTTCATACCTGCGTAGATGTCACAGCACAACATGGTTTTGAATTCCCAGAATCTCACTGCACTGGAGATGCAACCAAGTACCGATGTCAGTTCATTAAGCAAAGTGTGGTTTGCACTCAGTTTTTATGCCTGTTTAAAGGCATCAAACTAGCCACAATGAAAAGCAAAGAGGAAGTACTAGCGTTCCTGTTTCAATCACGTTCCAATTTCATTTCACTCTGCTATGCTCTTTTACTCACATCCCGCTACCCTTAATGGACAACTTTGACCAACCATAAGACAACAGGCCACAATGCTGCCACCACGCCAGCTGTTCAGTTGTGCAACCTTGTATAGGCCTGGTGCACATGCTACAGAATTTGTCAAAGTGTGTCAGGTTGATGGCCACCTCATTCACACTTCTGTAGTCACAAGGATTAAAAGACTAACTTGCTTGTCAAAGATATTTGTTCAAGAATTCCACTTTGCAATGTCCTCCTAAAATCAGGAAATGTCTTAATTTCTTTGTCTGCTTGTCTGTCTGTGTATGCACTGGTGCAGAAGAACCTCAACTACAAACATAATCTGAAGGAACTTTGTAAGTCGCTCTGGATAAGAGCGTCTGCTACATGCCGTAAATGTAAATGTAAACTTGGGCAGAGGTCTCGAGTTTGGTGGCACAACTCAAAGCTACACACCCTGAAATATATAAAGACACACAAAATGTGATGCATGACGTTTCAGACAACAAACACTAATTGTTAAGTTTCTCAAATGCATCATTACACAAACATCATCATTAAATGGTAAAGTGAGTATCAGAATGTGAAATGTGAAATGGAGCCTAGGTTGGTTCTTTGGGCGTACTCACACTAGGCACGGTTTGCTGGTTCCGTGCTGGGGCCCGGTTATCCCCCCTCCCCACTCCCCCTCTGGCCTGCACTCACACTGGCTTTATCAACCCGGCCCGAGCACGCTTACGTCATCACAACGTGACTTTATTTGGAAAAAAAGCGCGCTCGCACAACACTATGGAGTTCACGATTCTCTTTTTATTGTATTTTTGGAGTCGTTTTGGGAGTGCAGAAACACGGTGCAAGCACAGATTTATCGATAATTTAACACAACGATTGTCTGCTAATCGCTTTGCCGCTATGACTGTTTAACGTGAGCGTCGCATCACTGACGTCATGTTTGAGTTCCAGCGAAATGAACCAATCACACGAGGCACCAAGCGGGCCTGGGCACGGATAACGCTCACACTAGAAGCGAACCGTGCCCGAGTCCACATGAATCGTGCCCTGGCCCACCTCTTCAAGCGGGCCCGAGCACGGTTAACTGATCCGGGATCACACAGAGCCTAGTGTGAGTACGCCCTTAGACACAATGCAGGTGTAAAATTTTGATTGACAAGACATTCTATGGTTTCTCTCTAATGAGGAAAATAACTGCAAAATGGTAAGAATTTAACCCACACAGTGAAAATTATGTTTCTGCTGAAAAAGTCTGAAAGATATCAGACAGAAAAATCCACTCTGTATTTTTCATGAAATGTCATGAAAGGGTTATCTTCATTCTGCTGCTTAACTACACAGAGTATATGAATATGCAGATGAGTATATGAATATGCATTCACGACACTGAACATTGTATCTCAGTTTTGGGGAGCAGCAGAATTTCACAATTAACTCCCCCCCACCAAAAAAAAAAAAAAAAAACAAATTAGCGAAGATTTTCAAATATATTTCCCTTCACATCTAGAGCGTAGCAGAATGCTACACTGTTTAGCCCTTGGTATTGAAATCTGGAAAATAAAATAAAAAATAATGGTATTTTTTATTGTAGGCTCTGACATTCCTCACAGGTAAGCACATAATTCTCAAAGCAGCAAATGTGTGAATTTAAATGGCAATGCTGTTGTACAGCCAACAGAAATGATGATGACAGAGTTGAAGGAAATAGATTAATTGGAGCCCCGTGTGGAAGAGGCATCCATGACTGTGGATCACTCACTTACTGATGTTTATGACCTGACAAAACACACATCTGTCACTTTCAGTAACAGGTGTGTAAACACCAATACTGCATGTGAGGGCCTGCTGAAAAAAAAAAGTGTGTACTTATAAAAACAGGCCCTTTTCTACATCACACTTTTAGAGGATTTACTACATAATTTCTTATTACTTTAAGCAAAGTGTTATTCATTTGCATTAGGAGGACAAAACACATTTAAGCTTCGTCGTAGTTAGCTAGTTTCCTCAATAGCCTGCAATTACTTTTTTAAAAGAGCAGCGTAGCTGGAACTAAGCTACTTTAAATTGTGAGTAACGTAGAGCTTTAAAAGATACTGTTTCAAAGTAGCTTTCCCATGATCCCCAATCTCAGCTTCACAGAATGTCCTATACCACTCTGCACTAATAGATTTACTCCTCCACCCTTTGCCTCCCCACAGGTCCACTCACCAAGCTTTGGTGTATCTTTTCTGTCTGGGGTCCCATCATTTTCTCCCCTGTCAAATGGGTTGACGTGACCCTGGCGAAAGCGAGCAAGCCTTTCATCGTATTCCATATCACCCGTCACACCTTTAAGGGACAGACATCCATTTATTAATAAATATGCCACAGTCTTTGAAATAGTAGAACAGTTTAGCTGTGTCATTGTGGCTTTGAAACCAGCACACAAGTGAAAGAATGACTCGATACATGCAAATGAAAAATGTCAGATTTAAATGGAGGGAACCAAAAGCATCAGTCTTTTGGATTCATGTAACGTTAGTGTTGCTTTGGTAATCATATGCCGTATTTCTGATCATGATTCTGACCTTCAAGGCGAAGCACATACATGGCATACTTTAAATCACAAGTTCAATCACAATTAATGCTAATACTGAAATACAAAGCCAAAACATCATCTTGTTGGAGATGACGATGTTTAGCAAAATTCATTAAACTCACAAACGTATTACTCAAACAGGCATATTTAAGAATTACAGTATAGATTATAGTTGGGCGGTAAAGCGACTTAGGAACCCTGACATCATCCGTACATGTATGATAATCTGACAGCATCTGTACACTTATGATAACATGACATCATCTGTATACATATGATAGATAACCTGACATCATCTGTACACGTATGATAGATAACCTGACATAATCTGTACACGTATGATAGATAACTTGACATCATCTGTACACGCATCTGTACACGTATGATAGATAACCTGACATCATCTGTACATGTATGATAACATAACATCATCTGTACATGTATGATAACCTGACATCATCTGTATACGTATGATAGATAACATGACATCATCTGTACATGTATGATAACCTGACATCATCTGTACACATATGATAGATAACCTGACATCATCTGTACACATATGATAGATAACCTGACATCATCGGTACATGATAACATAACATCATCTGTACATGTATGATAACCTGACATCATCTGTACACATGTGATAGATAACCTGACATCATCTGTACACATATGATAGATAACCTGCCATCATCTGTACACATATGATAACCTGACATCATCTGTACATGTATGATAACCTGACATCATCTGTTCATGTATGATAACCTGCACTGAACGCAAAGCATCTGTCAACTGTCCAACTAGCAAGACACCCAGCTAGGTACACAATCCAGCTAATATTATCGAAGAAACAAAAGTAAAGAATACTAAAATATGTGTACGTCCATACGAAACAACGTTGTTTTAGTCTGCTTAACATAAAACAGTCACAGAATCAAACTGCCTGCAACCTGACGGCACACCCAGGCTATGACTACAGCTAACGCTAACGCTAGCCTGCTAACGTCAACATGGAATGCATACAGCTAGCTATTAGCTATTATTGTTGCTTACAAAACGAGCTCCACATAACGGACCGACGGGCGGTGAACTTCACAACTAACTGTAGGAATGGAGCGTTTAACTGACTGCACTGTCACTACAATATTCTAGCATAGCTAGCTAACAACGGTTAGCCTTCTCGAGCATCCCTTACGTTAGCTGCACGGTTTAGAGACAGGTCGTCTAGACTAACGCTTACCTCATGTTGATCTAACACCGACAGTAATTTAAGGACATCGTTCAGGCAGCACCGGACATTAATTAGTGTTCGAGTTTCATGTGTACATTAAAGAAGCAACATGGAGCTGGCACGTCCGTCAGTACATGTTTTCTTAAGACTGACATTCCCCGTCGCTTAACTGGAGCCAATGTATGCCTTACGGGTTTGTATACAGCGACCTCTAGTGTGCAGAGTAAGTACTCGGAGTAAAAAGAAAATACAAATAATTTCAGTGTTTATTCAATAATTTAAAATATTTATTTAAATATGTTGTCATTTATGTTGGTTAATAAAATATTCTCAAGTAAACATATTAAACATAAGAGATTGCCATTACCTTCATTACAACAACACATTCTAAGGGTGGTAACATAGTACTTTTCACTTAATCACCTCAGGAGCTTGGCTGTGTACCTCAGGAGCTTGGCTGTCTGTGAAGCATTTATTTCTTTCAATATTCTTAACGGCCCTACATTATGCAGACCTGAATGATTTAGCAGCCGTTGTTCTTTATTACAGGAAATGAGTCCAGTAATGCAACTCAGAGGCTGTTCTCCTAATTAACCTTTTAGTATCCTGAGTGCAGCAATCAGTTTCGGGGATACACTGAATCCTAAATGATGCATGACAGGCACTAAAGTAGGGAAACAGCGCTCAGGATAACAGGATGAATTTTGTGGAGAGCTCGCCAGCTGTAGTTTTTTTTTTGTAGATTGTATTGCTAGGACATGGCTCATTACACTCAGGGATGTGACTAGTGCTGCAAGTACTAGTAATTTGTTTGTAAAGGCCACAGTTGACCATGTAAGAAAAAACATTTTTGTAAACTGATTTTTTTGGCTGATGAACTAGAACAGGATACGTAGAATTACATTGTAGGCATTAAAGCAATTTAGTACAAGGGACTGTATCTGAAAACATATTTCAGAAGGGTCAGTGTGCTTTTCAAAGCATGCACTGTGTGTGTTCACTCTATGGGCTGCTCTTTCTGCTGTAACATCAACATGTGAGCTTTCTAACTGGTCCATTTTGTCAGTGCTGAGGAAAAGCACAGGAGAGGCTCTCTGGAGAAAGATCTCACTCTTCTTGCTGTGTTCTTCATCTACTCTGAGCCTAGAGTGCACCTCCACCTCAAGGGACAGCTTGTTAAATTTAAACACCATCTGGGTCATCGTTACATGGCGCTTTTATGCAGTGGAGCCTTCAACCAGTGACATTCCACATTATCATTGTTAATTTCAATAAGAAAGACACTTTTGGAAAGTCTTATGGCTCTATAAGAATCCAGAGCAGGTAATTTAGAGCAAAAATATTGCATTAGGTTTCATGGACTGTCTATGTGCATCTAATATCAGATTGCTTTGGGAGCATAATAAAAAAAATTGTGATACTTCTCTATAGTGAGACTTCTCAGAAAAAAAATTGCACTTATCAAATACACTTGAAACATTTGTTTATTTAAGATTAGTCAGTGAACAGCAACAAATACAGTATTATAAAGAAGGCGTTATGGCACAGTAAAGGGAGCTACTGTTTTAACTGGCACAAATAGCTAACATGAAGGTTAAACTACCAGAGGGAGAAGTGAGAGTTTAGATTAAGATTAAGATTAAGCAGCACACTCAGAGGTTTGATCTGGTGTAGAGCGGTTGGGTGTATATGTAGGTGGATTTCACAACTTCTGGAGTGTTCACTTCTGGACCTGAGTCTCTGACTCTTCATCATCATCCTCATACATCTCCCCCTCCTCCTCGGCCGTGGCGTCCTGGTACTGCTGGTACTCGGACACCAGGTCGTTCATGTTACTCTCGGCCTCGGTGAACTCCATCTCGTCCATGCCCTCGCCTGTGTACCAGTGCAGGAAGGCCTTGCGTCGGAACATGGCGGTGAACTGCTCGGAGATGCGCTTGAACAGCTCCTGGATGGCCGTGCTGTTGCCGATGAAGGTGGAGGACATCTTGAGGCCGCGGGGCGGGATGTCGCAGACAGCCACCTTCACGTTGTTGGGGATCCACTCCACGAAGTAGCTGCTGTTCTTGCTCTGGATGGCCAGCATCTGCTCGTCCACCTCCTTCATGGACATGCGGCCGCGGAACACCGTCGCCACGGTGAGGTAGCGGCCGTGACGCGGGTCGCAGGCAGCCATCATGTTCTTGGCATCAAACATCTGCTGCGTGAGCTCGGGCACGGAGAGGGCTCGGTACTGCTGACTGCCGCGCGCCGTCAGCGGGGCGAAGCCCGGCATGAAGAAGTGCAGGCGGGGGAAGGGCACCATGTTCACGGCCAGCTTGCGCAGGTCGGCGTTGAGCTGGCCCGGGAAGCGCAGCGAGGTCGTGACCCCGCTCATGGTAGCCGACACCAGGTGGTTGAGGTCACCGTAAGTGGGCGTGGCCAGCTTGAGGGTGCGGAAGCAGATGTCGTAGAGCGCTTCGTTGTCGATGCAGTAGGTCTCGTCGGTGTTCTCCACCAGCTGGTGGATGGACAGTGTGGCGTTGTAGGGCTCCACCACAGTGTCAGACACTTTAGGGGAAGGCACCACGCTGAAGGTGTTCATGATGCGGTCGGGATACTCCTCCCTCACTTTGCTGATGAGCAGGGTGCCCATGCCTGAACCCGTGCCTCCACCCAGCGAGTGTGTGAGCTGGAATCCCTGCAGGCAGTCGCAGTTCTCACACTCCTTCCTCACCACATCCAGCACTGAGTCCACCAGCTCTGCTCCCTCTGTGTAGTGGCCTTTAGCCCAGTTGTTCCCTGCTCCACTCTGACCTAGAAGCAAACCAGCCCACTTACTATCTATAAAATGATGCCCCCTTTCTGCAGTACATGTTCCTCACCCAGTCATTATCAAAATGCAAAGCTTTTAACGCTTATTTGTGGATGTTTTTAAGTCCAGCTCCGGGGCCCTGTTGCCATGCATACTTTCGATTTTGTGCTTGTACACCTGAGTCAGCTCATTGGTTCATTATTAAACAATTCATTAGTTCTATCTCAGGAAAAGTGCATGGCAGGGAAAGCGGTCCCAGGACTAGAGTGAAAGATCCATTATTTTTCTGTAATAGACTACATTATGCAGTGTATGTCCACTTGTAATCATTTGAGAGCATAAGAACTATATCAAGTCAATGTTTACACTCTCTACTGACCAAAAATGAAGTTATCAGGTCTGAAAAGATGACCGAAGGCTCCAGATCGAACACTGTCCATCGTGCCAGGCTCCAGGTCCACTAGAATGGCTCTGGGAACATATTTAGAGGCTGGGAAGAGAGCAAATAAACTGTAATCATTCAGCAGAATACAGACAGTCTTCAACTTAGTAAGCAGTAAAGCATTGTCTGTTCAAAGATACAATCACACTGACAGATGTGCTTTTCTGCAGTTCTGTTTAGTGGTCTCTTTTCTCTTTGTTTAATCCTTTTGCATATTATTCATAGTCATTAAAGTAGTAATTAAATTGTGTAGTAATGAAATACAGATTCCCTGCATAACAACACTAGTCTTTCTGAACTCTGTCTAATGGGCGAGCTCATTCTGACTCACAGGAAGCCTCGTTGTAGTAGACGCTGATTCTCTCCAGCTGGAGGTCTGAGTCACCCACGTAGTTTCCAGTGGGGTCAATACCGTGTTCATCACTTATCACCTCCCAGAACTGTGGTGCATAAACAAACACAGTCACTTGGTCACTTTTTCACTTTTGTTTTCTCTTTTGGCTTTTTATTAATGCAATAATGGCTGCTGGTACTGAAGCAACACATTACAAATGCAACAATTTATTACATTTGCCACTTCAGAAATGAATCCACCAAAAATGCCTTTCTTTAAAAATCTAGAACATTGCGATTGTCTTTAGTATAAAAAATGCATCTCTTAAATTATAAAATTATATCCTAAATGGAGCTCCAACCACAGGCATATTTGTGATAATTAAGTCTATTAGTGACAAAATAAGTGCAGTTGGTGTGGACTCATTAAATATTCTGCAGTAGCAGGTCGAGCTAAAAGCAGATTGATCTTCCAGGCCTGCATTCTACAGCAGAGAGATTCACAGCAGGTCCTCAGGGGATGAGGAAGAGGATAGAGAGAGAGAGAGAAAAGAGAGAGAGAGAGAGAGAGAGAGAGAGAGAGAGAGAGAGCTTAATGAGAGAAGACATGAGGTTTATCTAGCTATAACAGATTTGATGTCTTCTCCTCTGAATGTGTTCTGACCGTGCATCACCAGCAACGTGGCCCAAGCTTTGTACAAGTGTCACATATCAAGTGAAATTATAGTGTGTGTCTAAACTCCACAAAGGTGAGTAAATTGTGAGAATAGACCATTAACTGAACAAAGAGAACACACACTTCTTTATTGGCTTTTTGTGAGTGTGTGGAATCATGTAATAAGCATCAAGAGTTAAGACCGCACATAAAGAAGCAGGATTTGTTTGGGGCCCATGGGCAAAGAAAGTGAAGCCGTAAATAACACATTCTGCATACTGTGTCTTGGATGTGGAGTCTGACTTGGGTAGTGGATTATTCTATCTGAAGATTAATCATTTGTCTCAAACCAAATTGCCTTTGACCTTTGAATTTGACCTTTAAAACACACCTTACATGAGATGCTTTCCCTCAAAATATAGAAAAAATTTACACCCATTTTATTTATAAAATGATTTGCCTGCTAAAGCATGTCAAGGACAATGAGGACAAGGTAATGTTGTCCTCTGTGTGTGTGTGTGTGTGAGTGTGTGTGTATGTGTGTGTGTGTGTGTGTGTGTATGTGTGTGTGTGTGTGTGTGTGTGTGTGTGTGTGTGTGTGTGTGTGTGTGTGTGTGTGTGTGTGTGTGTGTGTGTGTGTGTGAGAGAGAGAGTGAGATTGCAAGAAATCCAATCTGATAAAAAAAATTGTTAAGTTGCAAAGGAAAAAGAAACTTCCTTCAACAGAGAGGAAATCCCTCTGTCAGGCCTGTGACCTCTCCTTAGCTCCTCCCTCTGTCTGCTTCCACCCACTTTCATTCTAATGTCCTGTTATATCCAGCGTTGATGCCACCTGCCATCTGAGTAGGTAATTAGGGACCTCCAAATCACAGGCCTTAGTTTCTAGAGTGTGACATGTATTCATTTGTTAGACAAATAATGAGAGAGAGAGAGAGAGAGAGAGAGAGAGAGAGAGAGAGAGAGAGAGAGAGAGAGAGAGAAATGGCTCTAGTTAAATATCTGAGCATGTGGTCCAAAGTTGGACAATAGGAACATTATTTTCAGTTGTCTTTACAATAAAACCAGGCAGGGCCCTGACTATATCCCCTGAAAAAAAGAGAAATTAAATGTGAAAAAGTGATAGAACTATCTTATGATAATAATCCCTTTAATAAATCCCAATATGAAGATGTTTGTCTCTGTGGGAAACACATCTCTCACAGAGACAGATTAATGACGCACCAGATGTTGTACAGTGGTGAGCTATCTTCAGCTGTCCTACCCTCGTACAGACTGCATGAGCTCGCTGCATGATGTCAGACACTCACCCCACCCACACCTCCACCCCCCAGCCACCCCCAGTCTCTCAGACAGAAGGTGCTGACATGTGCCTCTGACACAGGATACTACCCCCCCCATCTCTGTTCTGAATTACAAGACAGAGCTCTGTGGTGATGTAATGGAAGGGCTGTGTAGATATAGCGTGCAGAGTTTTGACAATCTACAACAATCTACTGCATCATTATACCCTGGGCTCAGAATGGGATTATGGAATATAGCTCCATTTTTATAATGCGCACTGTAAAAATAACCTATTAACTAAACATGTTTCTCTTTAAACCGGGACAGCAAAAAACATAATAATAATTGAGTTTACATCGCATGGTATCTCCAAATAGAAGACTTTTCAGTTGAAACCTTTAAAAATGCACAAAATAACAGAGGCAATGAGAATTCAGGCAGGAATGGTAACGTAAAATACTGGTTAGATCTGCATATTTTGTTCCTTTGTACAGACTTCACCATTAATCAGCCATTGAAAGGCCATGTGATCACAGCAGCAGTACTACACAGGCATGACAAAGCAGCTGGAATGGGCCCATCTCGCCTGATTATTCATCTCGGATCTGAAACAAGCTTGTAGGTGTATTGATTACCTAGAACCGTGAGAATAAGATGCACGTTGTCTGTTGGCAGTGTAACAAAAACTGATCCACAAACAGATTCTGCTTAAAAACTTGCTACGCCATGCTACAGTAACTGTGATTGAAAAAGAGGCTCTACGTTAAAAACTGCCTAATTTCACATGGGCAAGCGACTTATTAGCCTACTCAGACGTTCCGAACATGACACACATTTTCCTGTGCATGTCATGGTGTGATTCTTTTAAAATTCCCACTTGGCTGCTGAATCGCTCTCTCGCGCGTGCTGTGCGCAGAGACGTGGAATCGGGCTGCTCGCGCAGAAATGCAATGAAACCGGGTCTTTGTTCGAGCCTCCGCAGTCTCGCGGGCACAACTGAACAACTCTCTGCTGCTGGAGAATACGCCTCGACATACGACATATGACATTATAGTTGCTACATTTTTTTCACTTCAGGTGTCTCAAGTCGTATTCACTTTGCTTCCTTGGCAGTAATTAATTTCTAATGGCGCGTATGCCAGCTGTTGCGCTTTGACAAACTGCTGATTTAAGCAGAATAGGAAAGATGAAAATGCTGATCTAAACACTCATTATGGGCGATAGCTAATGGGCGTTGTCACATCTTTCATGTTTTGTTCTGCCACTTTATTGGACTGGTACTTATTAAAAACAGACGTGTTCCACGTAATTCTACCACACACTGACAAAAGAACAAGTCAGAAAACCCTTGTATATTGTGTTTCCGATAACGATATTAATGCTTTTCATAAATTTCTATTTATGAAGTCCTCTGAATCCTAATAGCATATCGTGACATCCAAAAATCTATATATTTAAAGTGACTGTAGGGTTCTCCAAACTTTTGCACAGATTAATTTAGTTTGAATAACCAGGAATTCAAGATAATACATACTATTATTTTCTGAGCAACATTACCTTGGCTCCAATTTGATTGCCACATTGGCCAGCTTGAATATGAACAATCTCTCGCATCCTGTCTTTTGGTGGGCGTGCAAGTCCTAGAGCTTTCGTGAAGATCGAGTGTCTCCTCAAAATCGCCGGCAGAAGACCCAGCCAGGGATGACTGTGCTTTTTATACCACAGACGCCGCTTTACTGCACAGAGAGAGGGATGCTAATGACCAGTGACGTCAGGTTCTGGACAGCCGTGCGATCATAGCCAATCAGAAACACACGAGGAAAAGGCAGAACTAGATAGGCGAGCAGGCAGCATCAGCACCAAAAAAACGATTTAATGATGTATGTGAAAAATCTTTATCAGCATGAATTATTTAAAGGCTTATAATTTCAAAAAATACAAGTTGAAGTTTAAGAGAAAACATATCTTGTTCTGCGACGTCTAACTATGGAAACTTGGATAATATATTTAATATCACATTAATATCACACACACACACATAGTAAATTGCTTTACAAATTGTTCTTTCAGATATCTGACCAATCTGCCACACAAGGGGATGTCTAACAAATATGTGCAATGAATGAATTTCTCTTTCATGAAGATTTTTAATGCTGGAGTCTTCCGTTTTAACAGTTGGTAATTGTTCGAATCAGGACTGCCTACGTGTCCTCCAGTAACCCTGTTCTCCACTCCCGTGCAGAAAGACCTTATTTCAGGACTTCTCACTCCTCCTGTTTGGTCCCACATGGACTTTGGAAGGAGGCAACTGTGACTCAGGACAGTAGTTCTGAAGTACTGCAATGGCAGCCTGGAGGTGGAGTTACAACAAAAGTGAAAAATCCCTGACTCATTCTGACCCCACCCACAGTGAAGTACATATCGGGCTTTGGGCAGGATCTGATATCAAATTCTTGAAATTCTAGAAAGAAAGAAAGAAAGAAAGAAAGAAAGAAAGAAAGAAAGAAATGATAAAAGAAGCAAAGGAAAAACAAGGAAAGAAACAATCAAAAAGAATGAAAGAAAGGTTGCATTTTTTTGCAAAAGTAATCACAAAGTCAGTGGTTTTGCACACTCATGTGCTGACCTATGCTCACAGCATGATGTATTGATTTCTGACATGCCTGGCAGGGGGACAGATTGAGGGCTTCATTGAACAGCCATTGCACAGACAGATGGTGCCAGCAATTGTGAGGAGTGAGGAACTGCCCAGACAGAAGGAGGGCAGTTACAAAAACATTTTCAAAGGAAAGTGGGTTCTCTAGTTACGCATATCCATAATGTGCTTCCTTTCTTCATATACCTTCTCTGACAAAAGGCAGAGTATAAATGTCAACTCAGGAGACTGTAGAGAGGTGCCCAAGGCAGGTCTCAAAATGAATGCTCAGCTGAGCCCCTGAGCTGAAGACTGGCCTATTCTCTGCAGCACGGTTAGAGCCAAATGCAAACTCATCTCATCACCGACAGCAGACTGCAAATGTTGTTTTACATGCATTTTTAAACATTTAAACTCTGAAGCATTTCAAGCCTTGCATATGCTGAGTAAGACTTTTCCCCATGTGTTTTTTTGCAGTCTGTAAGTTGCAGAGAATGTAAGAATGCCTCTAATGAGTTGCACTTCAACCTCACAGACACTAAATTCAAGTCCTGTATTTAAGAATTTGGACTGAAAGTGTTTGCTATGAAAAACATTCAAAAAAAGCTGTTATTACATTATAGGGTTCCTTTAGATACGTATGCTATTAATTGTGAATCCATGGTAAACACTGCTGTGGGTTTAACAAATAAATGTAACATGATTACAAAAGAAAGAAAATTACAAATGCAAAGTCATCATGCTAGTTAACAAAGGACATGTGGAAACCCCCTGCTGATATGGACCACAGCGCTCCCTAATGAAGTGATGTTCATATACAGCAGCTTCTGGGTTTTTTCATGTAAACTGTAGTACACTCTAGTGGTCAAGGCCTGCTGAAGCACTTCATTTCCTGACCAAGATGTGGTAAAAGTCAAAGTAATTGCAAGAAATTGGTCATCAAGGGTTCAAGAAAACATGCCACAGGCATTAAAATAACATCACTGAACTTTTCTATGATTATTGTGAATGTAAATTCTGAATATGATCAATTTTACTGTAACAAAACCTCACAGAAAGAAGGACTAAGACAATATTGCTGGAAACCATTAACCGTGGGGCTTATGTTGTCTAGATGTCTAGTAATATCCACTGAAGTTTATTTGTGTTATTGAAAGATAAACATTTAAAACCAAAACAAAAAATTGTAATCAATTATTGTCAAGCCATAAGGACAGAGCAGATTCAGTAAAACCAAGGTTTTAATATGTAATCAAAAGCAATACAAAAACATAGGCAGAAACAGACAGTGATTAAAAAAAATCACAAAACAATCAGACAAATAAGGGTAAACCATATACAGTTCATTAGTAGGTGGAGCTAATGAACAGGGGAATCAGAACAAAGGAGGATCATGGGAAATGTAGTCTGTGGGGGCAGTCACAGAACAGCTGGTAAGGGCACTCATCAGGACTGTGGCCCTCCTAATTCACCAGGAACTGGATGGTGCCATCATGTCTCCTGGAATCAAACTGTTGTACTGTATTGTCAGGGGATCTAATGATCTCCAGAGAAGGAGTAGGAGTGTTATTGGAGTTGAGATCACTCACAACATAAGGTTTGAGATGAGAGACATAGAAAGATGTTGATATGTAGTGAGTGGCTGGCATTCAAATATTGTTTATCACCTTGTTGATTCTCCTCTCTATGGGGAAGGGAGCCAGGTAACAGGGCTTTAGGTTGTCACACACCTCCAGGTGCAGGTAATGAGTCTGGAGTTCTGTCCTGTCTCTTGGCCCTCTTGTAGGCCATCATACAGTCATCCATAGCACTGGTTGATATGGGACATTGGCCTCACCAAGTAAAAAGACCACCAGGTGAAATTTGGATGTGCTGCTTGGGTGCTGAGACAGGGTAGCCTCCACCTCTAGCTCAGAGGCAGTGAGCTCCTCAGCGTCTGAGTATTTCAACATGAGAGCTATAGTGAAGGTGGCCTTAAGGGAGTCTAAGGCCCTCTTGACCTGGGTATTTCTTGCTAGGTTTCCCCTTGAGTGAGGAAGTGAGAGGTTAGTAAGGTTAGCAAGGTCAGGCCAGTTCTAAGGTTCTTCTTGTCACCTTCTTGTTCTCCACGTTTACATCTTTAGGACTGATGAAATAACTGAAGAATGTGGTGGAGAGTATGTAGAAGACTCACCTCTGCTTTCACAAAAAGGTTCTCAAACGGCCCCTTCAGTCTGCAACTTGGGCTATATGCTCAGGAAACATAGTGGTATATGCACATCAAAATGTATATCAAAATGTCATCATGTACATTAACACGACCTTTACTGATTGATGACTGGAACCCTGATGAAGCATTAGCTAATCCATATAGCATTACCTGGTACTCTCTGTCCTGAGAGTACTCTCTGTCCTGACTACTTCACAATGTGCAGTAGTGAAGGCCATTTTCCACTTCCCTGATGGTGCTTCTGAGGGGTCAAGTTTAGTGAAGTTCCCCTGAGCCTTTCCAGGGACTGAGGGATTATGGGTTAGAGGTTAGGGATTAGGGGTTAGGGTTAGCATTATACCAGCAGCATTATACCCTAGAGCAGGGTGACAACTCTCATGCATTGAGCCTGAGACTCACGCATTTGACTGTCTTCACACATTCACACGCCATACATTCGATTTCTCACGCTGAAAAAAATCTAGTTTATTTATCTCTGATCTACATTTATGATTCAATGAGGTACTACTTTGCCAATAACTGGCGATCGATCGGTCGCAATATAACACTTAATTTGTGTCCATTTTACCCCCCGGCTAACAATTTATGCTCAACACCCCCTCCGGCTAACAATTTATACTCAACACGGACCAGGTTCACCACAACACAGAAGAAGATCCTGTCACAGCCTTCTCTGTCTCACCATAGTAGAGAGGTGAACACCATCCAATGGCATTTCCACAGAGTCAACAGAGTGAGATGTAGGCATAGGAAGTAAAGGGTAAGATCATGATGTGGATCGTGATGTCCTGCTTCTTTCCTGGAAGAAATTACTTCTTTCTGAGACATGGATTCACCCTTCATGCAAACAAGTTCTGACATCAATCCCTTAGACTAGGCCAAAAGAAAGGACAACAGTGTAATATTACATATTTCTACAACATGGACCTCACCACCCACAGAAAATAGTGCAGACAGTTATTGAACGTAATGGACATGATTAAAGTTACATTCATCTCTGCATTTACACACGATGGGGTCATATGACTGCCCAGTAAAGCTCTATAGACACATGCCTATGGAAAACTGAAACAAATACTACTTGTTAAAACTGATGCAATTATTTCTTGGATTACATTCAAGTAAGCAAGTCTTCCCAAAATAACCCACTGAGCCAATGGACTCCATCACAATCCACAGCCAGAGTGTATGATGAAGGGTTAAAGGGATATTTTATGTTTTCTATTGAAATCAGTGAACGATGTTTATGTGCAGAGACATGTGTGGGGGCATGTGTGGGGGCATGTTTGGGGACATGTGTGGGGACATGTGTGGGAACATGAGTGGAGATGTGTGGGGACATGTGTGGAGACATGTGTGGGGGCATGTTTGGGGACATGTGTGAAGACATGTGTGGGGGCATGTTTGGGGACGTGTGTGGGGACATGTGTGGAGACGTGTGGGGACATGTGTGGGGACATGTGTGGAGACATGTGTGGGGACATGTGTGGAGACATGTGTGGGAACATGTGTGGGGGCATGTTTGGGGACATGTGTGAAGACATGTGGGGGCATGTTCAGTGACATGTGTGGAGACGTGTGGGGACATATGTGGAGACATGTGTGGGAACATGTGTTGGGGCATGTTTGGTGATGTGTGTGGAGACATGTGGGGACATGTGTGGGAACATGTGTGGAGACATGTGTGGCGGCATGTTTGGGGACATGTGTGGAGACGTGTGGGAACATGTGTGGGGACATGGTGGGAACATGAGTGGAGATGTGTGGGGACATGTGTGGGGACGTGTGGGAACATGTGTGGGGACATGTGTGGAGACGTGTGGGGGCATGTTTGGGGACATGTGTGGGGACATGTGTGGAGACGTGTGGGAACATGTGTGGAGACATGTGGGAAAATATGTGGGGACATGTGTGAAGACATGTTTGGGGACATGTGTGGAGACGTGTGGGGACATGTGTGGGAACATGTGTGGGGACATGTGTGGAGACATGTGTGGGAACATGTGTGGGGGCATGTTTGGAGACATGTGTGAAGACGTGTGGGGGCATGTTTGGTGACATGTGTGGAGACGTGTGGGGACATGTGTGGGGACATGTGTGGAGACATGTGTGGGAACATGTGTGGGGGCATGTTTGGGGACATGTGCCAGTCCAAAACACTGAACTTGGCTGAACACCAAGAGCAGCTAAAATAAAATGATCGCTACTTTACAATTGAGAGAGTGTAAGGTAATGAACTGAACTTCAAGCATAACACTGTAATACACTGTTAGACCTTGATTCACAAAAATTGTTGATTTCGAGAACAGGCCTTCCTTTGTTTGACAAAATGTTTCATTCTTGCATGTCTTTGAAGGGGTATTATTGTTTTAGGCATTCAACATTTAGTCAAAATTAAACTGGTTAACAGTTGTGGCAGACAGGCATAACACTTTAGTGATGGACATAGGCAAAGGCATAGGGATTGATATAACAGCAAAATAGCTTAAATATTCTATTGGATTTCACAGCTGGCTGGTTAGCATGTTTGCCTTCAAAGTAAGATAAACCTAAACTAGTCAGCTAGCATTTCAAATATTGTGGTAAAACCTGTTTCCTTGAATTTTGTTCATATGAACAAATATAAAACACTACTTAATTCAAGGGTGTTCATGTGAATCCTAAGTAGTGACCTGTTGCCAGAAACTGATAATCACCAGAAGAAGCATGGTGGAATAGTTCCCACAATTGTTAATTATAAACTTAATATGCAATTAAAATATGTGAACCTAATATAGCATCAATTGAGTGTACACGGATATTTAGAATAAAGTGAATGCCTAGGTTTTTGTCTCTGCTGTCAAAATATGTGAAGAAACACAACTTAGACTGTGTGTGTCTGTAGTTTATGAAAGTCATCATAAACTACAGGCTGAAAGTTCTGTTGTCATAGCATTAGCAAAATTATCAGAGTGATCAGTTAAAATATTTGGAACACATTGGCAGTGCGTTCTTAATTTTATACTGATTTAAAATGGATGTGTTCCTCTGTTTCTCTCATTTGAATTCAGCAAGATGTATTCACAAGGCTGATGCTTACTTCACACACATCCTTTCTTCACACACATCCTTACTTCATACATTAATAGGGTAATTTACATATTAATACATACTGTATCATCCTGCTTTGGTGAGAAATCAGATGTAAAAGAGTAAATACTTCATATTTATAAAAGCATTAGAAGAACTAGCACATGTCATAATAACTAATGTCCAAATCTAAAAAACCCAACAAATTTAATACAAATATGTTTCAAGTTTCCATTGCAAAATCTATCTGGCCACATGACTGCATACTTCAACAGTCTAAACCATGGCTCCTACAGAAATTATATACAGTTTTTGTAGTCATTGCTGCATCTTTAAACCGAGCTTTGCTGTGATACAATTGGCATTCACGAGTTCTGAGGCTGAAAGCCTGGTATTTGCTCGAGGAGATCTTATCTTTTTAAATAATGTGATCTGACTAAATATTGCACGCATAAATTAGTACACAATCCAGTGGTGAATAACATATTCATAAACGTAAATACTGGTAAACTTTTCATAAACACATGTCCTGAACTAGGTTTCCCCATGCCATCCTAAAACAAAACATCTGAAAACAAAAATCCTCTTTAACTCTGCGATGATTTGAGGACAAATCACCAGTGACAGACTTGAACAGCTTGAATGGGGTCACACTGAACACAAATCATGTGACTGATTAGCAGGATATTACACCATATATATCCTTATTTTAGGTATAGTTATTTTATTCTCTGCAAAAAGGGTCAGATATCGTTGAGGTTTTAAAATGATTATATTGTTGATTATAAAGTAATACATCTATAAATACACCCTTTGATCAGACAATCACAAACATGATTTTTTTAAATTTATTTTATAATTAAACCCGTCATGTAAAATTGTCCAAATGTATTATTGACAGCATAAGAAATGTATAGAAAAAGCACCATCAGTACTATCCAGCATCCTTTGTAAATCCTGATGCCTGGTGGTCAGTGACTATTAAATTCCGAGGTCGGTAAGTACATTTAGATTTCAAATGTCTACAGCATCAGTTACAGATCTGTCTCTGCGTCAACTGGGCGTGCGAAGTCCGATGCTACTTGCTTCTTATTCAAGTCATTTTTATATGACAAAACAACATGAGCAAATCATTAGTTCCTTGAGTGTTTTGCGTAGTTCTTGACTTCGGTATGCATAAATCAGAGGATCTATAAGTGAATTACAAATAATGAGAATCAAAAAAAGGTTAAAATGGCTGAAGTAGTACTTGCAGTAAGAGCTCGTAGGACATGTTAAGATAAGGATGAGATGGAGAAAGAATGGCCCCCAACAAATAATGAAAACCCCAAGCAGAATTGTTAGTGTGATTGCGCCTTTCATGCTAGTGACCTGGCGGCGACCTTTGCGGAGAGTCCTAATGCGCCTTGAGTGCACGCGCGCTAAAACGAACATGTGCAGGTACAGTGCGGCCGTGAACACGAGGTTAACGCCAAAAACCGTCACAAGGCAAACTATGACGGCGTTGTAGGTGTGGTAAACGATGAACAGACAGCTAGAGGTGACGCTCGCCAGCCAAACAGCCACGATGACCGCAACGGCGCGTCGCGTCGTCATTATGGTGTGGTAGCGTAGTGCGTAAAATATGGTGATGTAGCGGTCAGCGGCGATGGTACACAGGAAGGACAATGACGACACCACAGAGGTGCAGGTCATTATGTCAATGACGTTGTCCAGGTGTTGCAACATTTTGGCCGTCACTATTAGCAACCCGTGTTCCATCAGCAACATGAACGTAGTCTCCACCACGTTGCTAACACTCACCAGCATGTCGGACACCGCCAGGCAACAGATAAAATAATACATAGGACAATGCAAATTCCTGTTCTTGGCGATGGCAGCTACTACCAAGATGTTTTCCACGAGGCTGATCAAGCCCAGCATCAAAAATAGCTCCTGTGGAATAATAATCTGGACAATTCCTGTCATGTTCATTTCGTTAGGCGTCATATTGAGGGTGGCATTGTAGAAGTACATATTCAGTGGGTTCATTTCCTGGTCAATGGGAAAGGGTTGGTGGAGAGTGTCATTCATCGTCCGGAAAGTGCCTTTCAGAGCTACTTTTACCGTCCCCTTCATCTTGGAGTTAGTAGTGTTTCCTTTAAAACAGTAACATAAGGAGTGAGAATGAATAGACTGAAGGGGTGGACGGGGTTCAGCATTACAATAACGTAGCCTACTTAGCACACATGTGTGCGAGCACATGCACACAGACAGACAGACGCAGTCATGCAAACAGATAGGCCCATGTCATTAATATAAATACCATTAGCATTAAAATGTCTTTCCAGTGAAAACAACTTATTTATAATTCTAAATAAGTTAGAATTGATCAGCAAGACTTCTGTTTTCCTTTCCATTGTAAAGCAAATTACATGTTTTGCAGAAAATACAATAGACAGTTATTTTAGTTACTGTGGTAAATATACGCTTTTACACTGGAGAACTGAAGAAAAAATAATATTTATTATTATTATTATTTACTTATAGGATTATAATGTGCATTTTTATTCAAACAATTTATATAGATTGGTTTCAATTCCACGTACTATCTCATATAGGCCTATAACAGATCACTCCAGTTTTACTATTTATCAGTGTGTTTGACTCAAATGAATATATCTTATTCTATAAACTACTGACAACAATAAATCGATTACTAGCAAACAACACAATGTTAATTATAATATTTTAACTTAGAAAGAGTTCAGAAATCAGTATCTGGTGGTATATCCGACCTACACCATTCTCTGTTCCAGTCTTTCACACTGCTCGTTAAATAAGATTTGGTTTAAGTGATCACCTAATCAGTAGGCTAACTAATTAAGCAAACTGTGTTTAATTTAACAGAACTTGGAATGGAATGGCTGCCATGTAGACATGCTGATGTAAGAAGAAAAAATCAGATAGTTTTTTAAGAGATGTATGTCTTACCTGTTTTGATGCTAAATCCACAAACAGGTCGAGTGTTGCAAAATTCTAACAGATTCCCCAAACTGTTAAATTAAACCTAGCACTCACAGTAAAAACGTTTTGCACGGTTGCACTTTAGTGCCCTAAAATACCGTTTGCAAATGATCAATCATTTTTATAGTATATGTGTATATCACTTTGAGAACTATGTTCCCAAAGGTACTTTGAATCGTCCGTACGTTTAAAAGCTTGCGTCGTCGCTGAAACCAAATGCCATTTGTAGGTTGTTGTGTAAGTAAAGACGCCGGATAGTCTGACTGTTCCTCTTAAGACGAAGATAACCAAACGCCTCCTTTCTCGCATTAAAAACGAACCCCATGACTGAGAGAGAGAAGCTTTCGTCTTCAACATCAAAATGGCTCTTTATGCGTAACATTGTGCGCAGCAGCAGTACTGAAATTGGGTTATGTATATTGACAAAGTTATTGGTGGACGTAGGGCAATTTGCTCGTAGCGCTATTTAGAAACTACATTTTATTAAGAGTTAAATGATATGTTTTCAGATTTAAATTAGTTGATAGTTTTTTACATTAAACCATTTTAACATTTTACAAAGATACAGAAACATTCTATTTTAAAATTGTTCATTTGAAGGGAGCGTACCTCCCAAAGTATCCGTGCCGTGTACTTTAGTTTTTCTCTTGGACTATACTCTTGTTGGCGGTAGGCTATGAGTTTAATTAATTTTGCCTTAGATTCTAATGGATTCCAGACCTTTTGTCTAGACCTAGTTGTTTGTTGGCTGTCATTAGCTGTAGGCTACTCACTGCAGGTGTGGTTTCACCTTCGTCCCTAGGTATGAATTGGGGGTGGACACAGCACTTACTGAACTGATAAATTAGTATGTCTACAAACATCAGTAGAAGGTTTTCATTCTGCGTATCTTCTATTTCCTCACCTACACAGAGATCAGACCTGACAGTGGTAGAAGGGCTCTGGAAATGATGATCTGCTGTCCAGAAGTTTGACATGTCAGTGCTAGCATCCCTCCACTCACTACACTTCCTGTCTCTATCTGAGACCTGGATCACCCAGGAGAACTCAGCGACTCCATCTCCACCTGTGCCAGCTCCACCCGTCCTGTGCCAGCTCCACCCATCCTGTGCCAGCTCCACCCATCCTGTGCCAGCTCCACCCGTCCTGTGCCAGCTCCACCCATCCTGTGCCTTTTCCCTTCTTTTGCTTTTACCATATCTCTCCTCACTAAAACTTCAAATCATCATCATCCAGTGCATTCCAGGTTCTCTATATAACTGCACTCATGAGCTTGACACCATCCTGAGTCAATTCCCGATCAATAGAAACTCACTCACTCAATCTCCTTGGTGACTTCAAGCTTCCATCAGACAAGTTCCTCCTGCTGTTGCCATGATTGACCTCACCCTCAACCCGTCTCCTCTGACTCTGACAATATTCTGGACCTTCACGCATGCCACCACAACACTTGACATCGATGTCACTCACCACCACTCAGACCATCACTTTCTATTCTTCTCTCACCCTCTTCTATTTCTACACTCCTCCCCTACATTTTCATCCTTACACTGCAGTTTGTGCTACATCACTCCATCCTCTCTGCTTGTACTAAACGATACCCTCTCACCCTCACACTCTCTCTCTGGATACAGTCACTAATACTTTAATACTTTACTTTTAATACTTTACTAATACTTGCAATGCAAACACATGTGTATTTTTTTCTCCTCTTTCCTTTCTCACTCCTGAGGACTTCATCACCTTCTTTGAGAAGGTTGGGGCAGCGCTAGTGTTTTTACCCCCACGTCCAACTCTGGGTTCCCTTTCTCCTTTCTTCTCAGATGAAATCCTTCCACTCCTAACAGGCAATCTGACAACATGCCTACTGAAGCCCATTCCTTCCACTATGTTCTAGACAATATTGATAGACTTGTTTCCTTATCATCTGGATGAGCACCTACAAGAAACATATTTAATTACAATGTTTACCTGTTATTTCCAATCACTTTATTCACATGCTTTTAGTAGTTCCTGCTCAGTCCTGCACAGCAGATGAGAGGTAAGACATATTCCTCTCCAGCATGCTAACTTGGTCATTGAAAAATACAGTGTTTTCTGTTTGAGCCTATCTGTGACTTACTCCCATTGTTTGCATTATTATGTCACTTGATCTAACCTTTCTGAGTTTCAGATCATGCGATGAATGGATGGATTTGTCTACAGAAATATGCTTGCAGTCACTTTTCTTCTAATGATCTGTAATATACATATATTTCAACAATTCATTTTTGAATTGCCAAGACTCAATTTGCAAAGCCCTGAGCAACATCCAGATGGACATGTTAGAGTTCATGAAGAAGAGCCTCTAAAACTCTTCTGGTCAGCATTCGTGAAGAGCCTCTAATACTCTTCTGGTCACATCTGACAATGTAAATACCACAGGGAGATTATGAAAGAGCAATCACAGTAAATGGATAGAGAAACAGCTTTTATTGCTGTACATTACAATGGCTGCAGAGTTCTGGATTACAGATCTAAGTAAATCAGACAAAAGATTTATCTGGTGTCAAAACAATCAAGTGAAGAGTGGAGAAAAAAAAGATCAAAACAAGTTAATCAAAAAACATCAGAGGACAAACATTCTGGCACATAAATAAAGATTAATCCATGTCACCGCAATGAGTCAAAAAGTGAACCATCAAAAAGGGAAACAATTTTTGTCAGTATTACTTAATACTTGGGTTATAGAGAACTGTCCCAAGCCATAAGGTCAGTGCAGTCTAGCTCCATCAGACCTCAGGACTCTTCAAAGACTTAATCTTACTTATATGTGAAAGAAGATGTGGAAAACAAAGAAAGAAGTCATGAGCCATATGCTAATAAATTAAAAACATTAAAGACAAAACATGCACTCTTAGCATTCAATATGAAATTTGAAATGTTTAAGTGATGGTAGCAAGAGGCCTAATTAATGTGGATACATTTGAGAAATTAAACTGTGGAAAGATTAGCCATCTCTAAAATATTTAACTCAATTAACAATTACTTTGTTACAATGACAATGTTAAAATAAATATCTAATTCTTAGATGTTTGCTTTCTCAGGTGTAAGCGCATCTGTCTTTTATGCAACACTGACCTGGTGAGACTACTTTGAACAGATAGCTGAAAGAAATGCACTGTTTTTTTGGCACAAAATCTGATCTTATGAAGTTAGCAATATCAGTATCCAGTGACAAAAGGGGGAATGTAGTGCTCTCATTCCCCATGTGATGGTTGTGCTGTTGTACCAGAGAATCCATGATGCCACTCGGAAAATCCCTCATCTAAACTACCACTGTCAGGCTGCCAGAGCTGAACAGCCTCAAAAAATGACAGTAGTTAAAAGTCATAGGTTATTTTTAGACATGTATATATGTGTAAGTAATGAAAGAACCACACATTCCTTTCAGAAAAGGAATTTCTATCCTATTGTATTAAGCCAGAAATGTGAGCATATTTAATACAGTTTCACTCCCAGGGGAAAAAAGAAGAAGAGATGAATGAATAACAAGGTTCTGTTTGGGAAGCGTTCCTTACAGGACTTAATGACTTTAAAGAAAAGGCAAAAAAAATCCCCAACTGCTGATGGGGAGGGCGGTGTGCTAGTGACACTCACTCAGGAAGCTAAATGGATGTTTCAGCTACCATAACAGAAAGCTGATTCCTTGGCCTGTTGGTCAGAGCACATTCAACCACCTGATATGAGCCGGGCTGTTGGCGGTCTTGTCTGCCTTAACTACAGGGACAAAAACACATCAAGATTCTGCAGAAATGTTCATTCATGTCTGCATTGATCCACTCGAAATTGGATTGAATCAGATCCACCCGCTCCACACTGGACCACAGCATGACAAACACCAAGTATTGGAGTGTCTCTTTAAACACGGCACGTCTTTAAGCAGCACGAATCCAGGCGAGGCTGTAAGAGCATGCCAAGCAGCCTGGAGGTGCACTTGTTCTGACCTCAGTGTGCTAACACCTCACATGAACAATCCTCATGACTCAGAACTTCAGCCTCAGGTGACCTTGCACACAAAGTCTGCTCTTCACAGCCAGCTACGTCTCCCACCAACACTAACAAATAATCATGTGCTTTCTTGAACAGGACGGAGAAACTGTAGTGGACTTTGGGCAACATGCACTGAACATGCACATGCCTTTTGGTGCAAGTATGTGATTTTTAAACAAACCACACACCACAAAGTATAAGAGAGCATGGGCAATAAAATCAAGACGAGGGTGACAGAGGAAAACCGATTTAGTTATTTGGTCTTATACCTTTCATTAAGGATCAAAGAAAACATTTAACAAAGAATAAAAATGAATTAAACACCCATAATTTCCCTTCGAAATGAAGACACGAAAAATATAACACATTATCTACTGAGTGCATCAATGCACAATGTATTCAAGGCTGCAGACATTCAAATGAAGCAATTAAATTAACATGACTGAATGTTGAATCCTTTCTCCAGTAACAACAGGCACCCTAGGTCTACGTGTGCAGGAGTAACTGCCTCTGGCAGCTTCCCGCCACTCCAATCCAACTTCTCTGACCAGAAGACGTGCATGAGGCTACAGTCCTCATGGTCAACACACTTCACCACGTTATTTTAACACTGTAAGATCACCAGTGTTAGTACTGTTATCTAGATTATCGTGAACATATCAAGAATCAAAAGTTTTTATAAAGGATACAATCAAAACTGAAATTATACATGTTTTAATTTGTGACGCATGTCCTAAAAATTGTTGAGATTTATTTACAAATACTCTATAATTAGTTATTGTATTATTGTACAATAACTACATGTACAATGTGGAATACAAATGCAAACAACTGGCTGGCTGGTAGTGCATGTGCAAGTAGTGCATGAATGTGTCTAGAATTGTAAAAGCAATGTGAAGGGAAGTTGGCTAATATGAACAGGGCATCAGAGGTTCTCCGTATTAAGATCTAGATCTCTGCATGTATGCTTTTACTACAACAGCAAAAGCAGACTGTTTTCACTCTGAACCTCAATCCTGTTTGATACTGAACTAAAAGAGGAAACACAAACACAAAGCTTTGATCTATGTGACTAGTGAAACACTGTATACTATACTATTGTGTTGCAGATCTTTTCTAGATATGATCAATGAGAAATGAAGGAACTCTGGAAACCGCTCCATTTGAACACTAATCTTGATTCATTCTCCGTAATTCATACAACTCAAATTAAAAACGCAATAGAAAGGCAGTTAAAATTCCCTAAATCAACAATACATCTACTTACATTACCTATGAAAAAAGAATGAAATATAAGTATTTCAGCTTTGAACATCACAGAAACATTTTCTGAATTCTCTGGAGACCTGGAGGATTCAGGGCATGGACAATTGTAGTTGTTAGAGAACGTAAGGTTTAATCTGGGCAGAGGACAAACAGTGTAAATATACAGTGTGCAAGAGTACTGTTCCTCCATTATATCATTCTTTATTTCCATCCACATCTAGTTAATGATCTCTCCATCACACTAATGTCTACCCGTCTGTCTTCTCCTCTCCTGCTCTCAGTTCCACTCCTCCTCATCTCGGTCTGGGTTGTCCTCCCTCTGAGGCTCTTGGAACTGTATATTAGCCAGCATGTCCCTCATAGCCACCATCAGACGATTCACTTCCTGGTTCAGGTCCCGCCCAGCACGTGCCACTTCCAGGTCATCCTCAGGTCTTTGTCCACCCTGAGAAGAGGGGAAAAAAAAGATTGTTTGTTTATTACAATTGAGTCAATATTGGCAATACAGTCATAATTGAATTTTCTAAGAAAACACAGTACATTCTTTAATTAATAGTACATTCTTTCTTTAATAATGAATCTGTGGGAAATCCCCATTAAAATTTTTAAATGGAACATCCACTTTATGTAAATGAAGGGACAAAAATGTAACTTATAATGTTAAAACTTATGCATACAAAACACCGTCTGGTAAATGCTGTGATCCTAACCTGTAGGAGAAACAAGAAGCTCAAGGCAGTGTTTGAAATGTTTGTTCATCTCAACCTGGGCCTCTTCACTAACTAACACTAACTAAAAAAAAAATACTGCTTTCATAAAACTATTGAACTTGCACAGGACATCTCAAACTACAGATTCTATGTATTATAGAATACAAAATGACAGGTCATATGACTCATGAGTTGTTTATTTGTAGGACCGAGGCTAACACTGGCTAATTGCTCGATTTGGAAAATACTTCTGGCTTTTTTTGTGTTTGTATAACCTCTTCTAATTAAATTCCTAGTAGGACACTTAGACATGTTTTCCTGGTTGGCTGAAACATGTTTTGGTTCAAGATGCAGCCTGAAAATCTGTTTACCACTTGACATTGAACTTATAAAATATATTATAACTAATTAAGAATAATTAAAGAGCCGTGATGAACATCCTTACCATCATACTCCTGACTACGTTTCACAAGTATATGTGAATCGGTGACAGCAAACACATGCAGAAGTGTTTCTTATAATCCTAAAAACTCACAGTATATCCTAATCCTAATTTTGTTTCATTACAGCGCCCAGGTCATAAATACAAATTAGAATGGTGCACTTCTGTGAGAGGGCCAAAGAATTCTCACAACAGTATTTAATCCTTAAGCAAATAAAAAACAGCAACCACAGACACCCCATCACCTTAGGTTGTCTGTTGATGAAGCTTGTGTGAAGAACGCAGAGTATGACCTGCAGGGTACGGAGTGGCAGTACTGACCTGCAGGGTACGGAGTGGCAGTACTGACCTGCAGGGTACGGAGTGGCAGTACTGACCTGCAGGGTACGGAGTGGCAGTACTGACCTGCAGGGTATAGAGTGGCGGTACTGACCTGCAGGGTATAGAGTGGCGGTACTGACCTGCAGGGTACGGAGTGGCAGTACTGACCTGCAGGGTACGGAGTGGCAGTACTGACCTGCAGGGTACGGAGTGGCAGTACTGACCTGCAGGGTATAGAGTGGCAGTACTGACCTGCAGGGTATAGAGTGGCAGTACTGACCTGCAGGGTACGGAGTAGCAGTACTGACCTGCAGGGTACGGAGTGGCAGTACTGACCTGCAGGGTACGGAGTGGCAGTACTGACCTGCAGGGTACGGAGTGGCAGTACTGACCTGCAGGGTATAGAGTGGCAGTACTGACCTGCAGGGTACAGAGTGGCAGTACTGACCTGCAGGGTACGGAGTAGCAGTACTGACCTGCAGGGTACAGAGTGGCAGTACTGACCTGCAGGGTACAGAGTGGCAGTACTGACCTGCAGGGTACGGAGTGGCAGTACTGACCTGCAGGTTGAAGTTGGGCAGCAGGGAGCGGAACAACAGGGACAGGGTGCTCTCGTTTGAGGCTCTCGTATTCTGCCTAAACAACATTTACAAACATAAGATGGTGGTTCCACAATAAAATAAAGACACAATTGGATATGGAAAATGGAATTGAAACAAATAAACATGTAGAGCAAATGGGCTGCAGTCCTTTTCAATGAAATGAGGCTTATGTGCTACCCCTTTTATCTACTTAAGGAATACCAATCTATCCTTCAGAGGCCTGATTGGGCTTCTTAACAACCATTACAAGACTTCCTCTGTCTCTCGGTCACACACACCAACCTAATAATCATGGCTACTGTTTAACACAAACAAATTATTCTTCTGTGTGTGTGAGCGTGTGTATATCTGTGAACACTGGTCTTTGAGACACGGTGCTTTTCCACATATCTTCCAGAGTTTGGTCTTCCTCAACTGTATTTAGCATAGTACACATTATTGTATTTTTAATTCCATAGGAAAATGTGCAAATTACAAGGCCCAGAAAAGTGACCACAAAATGGTAATGCAGAAAGATGCTGTGAGAGCAGGTGACCTTTCTGGCCTACTGTAGGACAAGATGGAGTCCAGAGGAGGAAGAGGATCGTAACTCATCACCGGCTGGGTGGTCACTTCCTGTGGGAAATGAAGCAAATCACGTGGTACTTCTGAGAGCACTGGTATAATATAGTACAATATAGCACAGATAACAGTGAGCTTCTGCTTGGTGCTAAGGGGGCGTTGGAGGGATGGGGGTTTGCTAGCGGGTGCGGGACACGCAGGGTCTCACCAGGGGCAGAGTGGACGTTGCCTCTTTGATCTCAGACAGGAGCACGTGTCTGTGGATGTTCCTGGGAGCACTCTGGTACCGCTGCTTCCTCCTGACAGAGAGATCACACGCACATCAGCGAACATCCTCATTTCACACGCACGCTGACGTATGATTGGTGGGAACGGCCTGGTTGGGGTTTAGGGGGGAGGGGGGTGTCTTGTGGTCTGTTTGCTCTTCAAGAATCGTGTCCTTTATGTTTGATGCTTTCCAACACGGGACATCGGTCGGTAATACATTTGGTTAATGTCTATGCTTGTCTAATGGATTAGCCTGGCAAGTGAGAAATGCAGAAAATGTCTTTAAAACATCGCAGAAGTCTGGCAGAAATAGCAGAGGCGGCTTCAGCCCCACAGGCAGAGAAGACAACTGCAGCGCTGCCCTGTCCACTGTCAGATGACTCTCGTTCTCTCTGATGGAAGCTGGAGACACCCTGACCAGCGCCTGCCTGACAGACATGTTCCAGTCTGACATCTTGCATTCCGAGCACTTAAACAACCCCATGCACCACATGGACACATGGTAATTATTGTTGTTGTTTTATCTCCTCGTTTTGGGCTTTGAGTCATTGGACCATTGTGTGTTTTGGGGTTCAGTTTGATTTGGCATTTGCAACACACTTTGTAGTTGCAGCTGAATTGGCAGAGAGTTGTGTTTGTCCTTAAATTTATTGTTATGATCCTGTATTGCCTTCATTTTAATGCCCTGTCACTCTTATATGCGGTTTTGTAATTTGTTATAAAAGAGGAGTGTACACACAGAAAAATAAGTTTTACAGGCAGCAGACAGCTCCAGAAACTCGCCTATACAAACCATTTTCCCTTTAATAGTTTGAAAGAGACATACAAAGACAGATCAATAAGAGAGAAGCCACTGTCAGTATGCCATATGTAACTAACATACATGCATTCATAGTCTAATATTTTTCAATCTTTACAACCTGTTAACAATCTGCCTTTGAGCTCCTCACCTTACATTATGTCTTGCAACTACAAAACTGCTGTTAGTTTGCTGCCTCTGTTGGTAAGCTGGCTGAAGAACTTCAACAGATCATGAAGAAAAAAAAAAAAACATGGCCACTCTTATCAGCAAGAATCTTACAGGCTTAGTTCTGGCCAGCTTCACAGACCTTTAATGATCTGTACAGGGAGGAACTTTATATAAACATGTAACTGTGATAATGATTCGAGATGTCACACATCAGAATGGGCTCAGTAGGTTGTAAGTAAGTAAGTAAGTAAAATACATTTATATAGCACTTTTCACAGGCACAAGCCACAAAGTGCTTTACAACGGAAAATAAAATAAAATAAATCAAAGACACAAAAACACACACTATAAAACAGAAATAAAATACAGTGTACAAGGTCAACGGCTGCAACCTCCACCACTAACTAAACGCCTGCGTAAAAAGGAAAGTCTTTAGCTGTTTTTTAAAAGTATCTACAGTGTCAGCTGATCTTAAATGTGGAGAAAGTGTGTTCCACAGTTTTGGAGCAACCACCTTAAATGCTCGGTCTCCACGAGTCTTTAGACATGAGCGTGGCACAGACAGTAAACTCAGGTTGTTTGACCTGAGTAATCGTGATGAAGTGTAGGGGTGGAGCAGGTCAGCGACATACACAGGAGCTGTGTTGTGTAGTGCTCTGTATGTTAAAGTTAAAATCTTGAACTGGATCCTGAATTCTACAGGAAGCCAGTGTAAGGATTTTAAAATGGGTGTTATGTGAGACCGTCTGCTTGACTTGGTCAGTAACCTCGCTGCAGCGTTTTGAATTATCTGTAAACGACCACGAGCTGATACACTGAGAGATGAAAACAAGGCATTACAGTAGTCTATGCGAGATGAAATAAACGCATGGATCAGCATCTCTAGATCTGCTGTTGAAACCATAGATCTCAGTTTACTGATATTTCTCAAGTGGAAGAAACAGGATCTTGACAGCTGTTTAACATGAGAATCAAATGCTAAAGACTGATCGAAGATAACTCCCAGATTTCGGAGGCTAGTGTGGACAGCAGAGGAAAGAAGTCCAAGATTTTGCTTAATCGTTTGACTAAGCCTATCAGGAGCAATGATCAATACCTCAGTCTTGTTATCATTTAGCTGTAGGAAGTTATTTGAGGTCCATTCTCTGATTGATTGAAGACAATCTAATAGCCTAGACAAACTATGAACCTCACTTGGTTTAAAAGAGAAATAAAGCTGAATATCATCAGCAAATAAATGATAGGAAATATTAAAACTATTTAAAATCTGCCCCAAAGGTAACATATACAAAGAAAACAACAAAGGCCCTAAAACTGAACCCTGTGGAACCCCACAGGTTAATGGGGTAGCCTCAGACGTGCAATTTCCCATCGTAACTGAGAAACTTCTCCCAGTGAGATAAGAAATAAACCAATCAAGTGCTGTTCCAGATATGCCCACCCAGTCACGTAACCTATTTATCAGTATTTCATGATCAATGGTATCAAACGCAGAACTGAGATCCAGCAGCACCAACACAGAGCAGTCACCAACATCAGCAGACATTAAAAGATCATTTGAGACCCTCAGGAGAGCAGTCTCTGTAGAATGCCTCTTCCGAAACCCAGATTGTAAAGAGTCGTAGCAATTGTGATTTTCTAAAACTGTAATCAGTTGGTTTGCCACCACCTTCTCTAAAATCTTGGATAAGAAAGGAAGCTTAGATATAGGCCTCTAGATCTTAAGCACAGCCGGGTCTAAATTTGATTTCTTTAAAAGAGGCTGAACAGTGGCGTGTTTAAAATAAGATGGAAAGCAACCTGTTAACAGTGAGGAATTTACAATGGCCAATATAGCAGGGCCAACGGTAGGTAAGACCTTCAACAATAATGAAGAGGGTATCACATCCACGGAGCTACTTGATGGCTTTAGCCTCACAATTACATCCAGCAGATCATCTAAGCTGATAGGCTGAAAGGAATCCAAAACAGTAAGAGAAGGTGGGCGGCTAGAAGAGGAAACACCTGCCACTGGCTTAATGCTGGACCTAATGTCCATGACCTTCTCCACAAAAAACACATGAAACCTATTACAGTCATTGACTGAAAGACATGGCAGCGCTACAGGAGGAGGAGCTACAATATTGTTTATGGTATTAAATAAAATCTTTGGGTTTCTTTGGGTTTGGGTTTGTGCACAGTGGGCTACAGCTGTGCACCACAGGATTATTCAGCACAGTGTAAATGCAGCTGCAGAGTAGGAGAATACTTCATATTAACTATTAAACATTAACGTGACTTACACTGCTATCATATAGTTTTGATAAGTCACTGTGGAGGAACAGGTGAACTGCCTTCAAGTGAGAGCATTTAAATGAGACAAAACAGTGTGTTTACAAAACAAATAAACATTGTTGTTTCCAGATTGGCTGTGAAGAACAGGATGTTTAGGGTGATAGAAAGGATAATGATTAGCAGAAGCCTGACTGAAACAGAACTAGAGAGGACAGAGCACGCACTCTCCTCTACACTCACATTCAGGACTCTATGGCTTTAGAATACTCAAAGTAAAGGAACTGGTGCTCAGACACTATCCTGCTGAGCTTTAAGAAAAAATAATAATAATATTTGAGTATTTGTCCACCTAACATTGTTTACCCAGTCCTCACAAATGTGCCATCAAAAATCTTCCCAACAGACTGAAACCAAACAATGATCAAAAACATTTGTACATTCAATGCAGCATCTTAATTCAGTACAACTGTGATTGAGCAATTGTTCCATCAATTCTGCTGTAATCTGACAAAAGCATTTGGTTATGAACTTTGAGCTAGCGTGTGATTCTTACTTGGTCTGGCAGTCCTCCACTACAGGGTCCTTTGCATCCACCCTCCTGAGCACTTCCTGTACGTTGCCCTCCATCCAGAGCATCACGCCTGCTTCCTTCCACAGGCTGTGACAGCGGCCCACGTACAGTCCCTCCAGCTCGGAGAGAGCGGGAGGCTGCCTGGGGTGAGAGGGGGGGGCATGTTTAGCGCTCTAAACTGTAACACTGCAGTCACCTGCACACTATACAATCACAGCTGTATGCCAATATCTCCCAGTTAAATTTAAATCAATCTTATCTTAACATGTGTCTCAGAAACAAAGGCAAGCGTGAAGAGGGGATGGACAATAGTGAGCAATAATAAAAATACCCCAAGCGGCATCTGTGTCCAAAGAATGCATGTGATGACACGGAGGGATCAGGCTGCACTGTGCAGAGGTCCAACAAAGGCATTAACACTGAAACACACACACACACACACACACACACACACACACACACACACACATATAAAATAAACCCCACCTCATGTATGCACACGTGCGCATGAAAGAAAGGCATTGCAATCCTAACAAGAGAGACAACAGAGCCAGTCCACTGGCTACATACATGTAAAAACTCTAGGACACACAATCTAATGTGTCTCAATGCAAAGCCACAAGTCAGCAGTGTATGGCAGTGTGTGTGTGTGTGTGTGTGCTTCTCACCTCCAGGAAACATAATAAGAGCATCCTGGAGCAATCGGTCTGCTCGGAGCTTCACGCGCTGACTCTCCTCCAGTGATGTCTCCTCCTGCTGGCTCAGCTGGTAGCAGGCCAGAGCCACTGAGAAGGCAAAGTTGGGCAGTTGTGCCAGGTTCCGATGGCCCTAATCCAGCGGAGCACAGCCATCAGCATTCAGATTTATCCACTGTGGGATTCTGGGATGGCGATCTGCCATTCTCTTTTGAGCATTCATACGTCAGAGCTATTATACTCTATTTAATGTCACTAAGACACTAAACAATGACTAGCCCCCCCCCCCCCCCCTTAATTTGAAGAACATGGCTTGCATGGCCTGCAACCTCATACAGAAAGTGGCTATGAACAATTTTGGAAAATAAGTTTGGCTAAAATATACTGTAGCTACTTGCTATGTGACTTAACTCACTTTAAATAAACATTTGTTTATTCTCACATTTGCTCAGAATATGATATTCAAATATTCTAAGTAATTTTAGCAATCACATGTTTTCACAATTGTTTTACACTTTTCAAACTACTGCTTTTCAATACACGCATAACAGACACAGACAAAAAGATAAGTAGCATTATCAGTATATAGACAGAGTTTGGAGAAGAATGGTTACCTCCCACTCCTCATAGAGTCGGACGAGGAACTGGTACTCCCGACAACGCAGGCACAGGAAGTCAATCAGCAGAAGCATACATAGAGGATCGTTATCTGGGTCCAAACTATGCGCGCGCACGCGCGCGCACACACACACACACACACACACACACACACACACACACACACACACACACACACACACACACACACACACACACACACACACACACACACACACACACACACACACAGTATTTTAAATTGCAGATAAAACATTTTTGTTCAGTTGAACTCCTCCAATTACACCAAGCACAGAAAGCGTGTAAAGTGATGTACCTGAGAATGAGCTTGCAATACTCCAGGGCGGTGCGAGGACAGCCTCTTTTCTCCAGGAACATCATGTGCTTGTACACTGCCAGATAAAATGCCCTGCACAGGACAGAGAGACATCGGGGAGACATCACATCTGGATCAGCAGCTCCAATGACACAAGAACATTGCGGAGTAATAACTGTTCTGTGATGGTTCTAGCTGAATCCATTTTGAAAAGAGAGGAAGGAGTAGGGCAAAGGAAGGGCAAAGTTCACCCAACAAGTTCACACATCAAGACGAGGGCTGGGGCTGCATATCAACTCTGATTTTCTTTATATACGTTTTCATGATAAAAGAGTTTCTGTTCAGTATTTAAACTTCTAACAACAGCATTAAGTAAAACGTGTAATAACAGCATATCTACAAAAACCCAGAATATGCCAAAGGGAAATCTAATGTGGTTGTGCATGAAAGTTTCAACACCTACACACTTATATACTTTTTTTTTTTTAGGAATTTTGATACACGAGTCACATATTAAAACAACTACACATCTCCAGTTAAATGAAAGCTTATGAAGAATGTTCCTGCCTCCATGCCTGAAGCAGCCCAGCACTGACCTGTTCTCTGGCCTGCGGTAGTCCAGTCGGCTCGTGCCTGATGTCATGCTGAACACGGGGTGGAACGCACACTCAAAGCTGTACAAAGCCCTCTCTGAAACACCCACACACGCATGGGAAGAGAAAGCAGGAAAAGACTAAATTAAAAAGTAATTAATGGAAAAATAATTGGCAAAACATCATTAAAAACAATAATAACTGTCAAACTGTTAAACTACGGAAAGCCTCCAGAACCAAGCAACTAATCTGCCCAAAATTGTTAACTGATGTAAATGTTTCAGAACAGTCCTAATAGAGTTTTAATTAAGATCCAATGTTGCTGTAGATGATCTGGAAATAAGAAATAATTGGTTAAAAGTACACTAATGTTACTTGTTATTAGGATTTATGAGATTCATGCCCAGAGCCTTTACCAGGCAGATCTTTCCACACCTCTTACAAAGGATGTAAAAGAAGATCCCTTACTGACTAAATAAAAAGAGTTAATGGAAGTTAATGGTCACAAAAAATATTCCCAAAAATATTTGTCTTTATTTTAGGTATAACCAATTCCCACCTGTCGGCTAATCCTCATGTCACATGACAGCTGCCACCTAAGGAGGGTGGACACGTTCCTCTAAAGCACATGCAGCCAATCACCGCATCTTTTCCAATACAACACAGAATATACGACAACCTCTAAACAAGAGAGCAATCACTAAAACTGCCCTCTCTCCCCTACCGATGA
The DNA here is from genome assembly GCF_052324685.1 of Brachyhypopomus gauderio. Lineage (NCBI taxonomy): Eukaryota > Metazoa > Chordata > Actinopteri > Gymnotiformes > Hypopomidae > Brachyhypopomus > Brachyhypopomus gauderio. The sequence goes on from NC_135212.1 coordinate 26,696,321, forward strand.
GGTCCCTGGCCGTCTCCTGGTCCTCCTGGATGCGACACACATCAGAGAGTTGTAGGAGAGAGTCGATGTGGTAGGGGTTAAGCTGCAGCAAGGCCTGTTCAGAGATTCATAATTCACACTTAGTCCTCAGTAAAAACCAAGTCACACGAACACAGTGAGCACTGACAAAAGATTATACCTTCCTAGAGGTTATTTAAGTTGTTTTGTTTCACTTAAGCAAAATGTGTATTGGCAGATCATTTTTCCTGTTTCATGGAAAATGCTTAAAATAAGAATTATTATATACCAGTATGGTGACATATCTTGAAATACATTAAATCTAATAATCTTACAATAATCTCTAAATGAGAAGTCTTAGATATTTACACTAGATTTAAGAAGTATTCACTTGCTAAGATATCATTTTTAACAGTGTGTCATTTGGTAAACTGCAATTTATTTACCACAATGTTATTAGGGTCCATGGACTCCACAGCATCAAAGAACTTGAACTGGACTTGCTGGTAATCACGACTGTGCTCAAATGTGAAGAAGTGGAGACCATTTTCTGACTCCAGCAGATTCATGGAGATACCTAAAAGAGGAAACACCAACATCAGCAGCAAAAGAAAAGATATGCAAGTCATATTATATGATTTATAAATGTTCAAATATTTTCAAAACAGACATTTTATCATGTGAAAAGAAAACTATTTTCTCAAATGACATCTAATAATTTGATGACGACAGCATTTGAAAGTCAAACAACAACAAAAATAGTAGGTCTGGCAGATTACAAGCAGTAAACTGACTGATGTCAATATTAGATATTGTCATTACAAGATGATGTGAATATTAAGTTCTTTCTTTCTAGGAAATGTGGTCTCCACCACAGGGTTGAACTCAATGAGGTTAAAGACACAAGCCTGTGGGACACTTCTAAATGTCTTGATAATGTGATATTGTGCTTTTAACAACACATTAGGCCCATCTCAAGGCCAGCATTGAACCAAGCTCTCTAGAGGGGGTGAAGTCTTATACAGTACAGGCCTCTGTGAGTGATCTTGTTACCAGAGGCTAAAAAGAGAAATATTTGTGAACACTGCCCCAGTTTTAAAAGCATCAGTGAAATAAACGGTGCTTTGGGGCATGGTTTTTAACACGAAACCAGGAAATGGCAAAAAAAATTTAAACAGATCATAGATAAGACAACAATTCTAAAGGCACTAATGGAAGTTGCTTTAGTGTTTAAACGTCATTTTAGGTCACATTCATAGTGATAAATGCTGCTGCACAGAAACCTACTTGACCCCTGCAAACACTTAATAAAGTTCATTGGGCACCGTGTCAGAAAGCATACGACACGTTACCTGGTCGGCTGAAGCGGGGCCAGGTGTCTTTGGGGGAGCTCATCCAGGAGCTGCGGTGAAACTGTCTCTGTCTCTGCCTGGGCCTGGAGCGCACAAAGAAAACACAAACACTTATTCCAGTGTACAGAACAGGTCATTCATCTAACATAACATCACCAGGACTTGGTAAATAAAAGCAATTGACAAAATGTTGGTTCTTAACTTCAGAAATGGAAAACATTTAAAAATTAAAAGCTGATGAGCATTTTGCAGATTAAATTTATGTAGATTGACTAATAAATAATTCTTAAACAATTATTCTTCCTATACACACATATACACAGACATATCGCAATAGAGAGGGCCCTATCTATTAGCATATTAATTTGTCACAGAAAATTGAGAAATTAACCAAACCTTTGGTCACCCAATACAGCCCGAGCTCCAAAATATCTCTTCAGTTCGGTCTCAGGATTCAGATTCCTAAATGACCGAATGGGGGAAACCATCAAACACGAAGGACCCCTTCCTCTAAACAGCCAAATCCTGAAAGAATAAGTGTTGTAGGTAGGTGTAAAGAAGCTGTTACCTGTGTTCTACATACAGGACAGGCCTGTGGCCTGGAAGCCCACTCTCCTCACTTTGGTGTGAGAGGCCATTGGTCTTTTCTATGGTCTCCAATAATGAATCTATGTCATCTTCTGCACCTGGTTCCTCCTTTGATCACATTGAATGAAAGTATTAATATCCATGCTGAAATGTGAATAACAGAGATATATAAATAAAGCAGATACTGTATTTGATTAATATCACACCTGTGCATTGCCAGCAGATGCCTTTTTTCTCTTCTTTTTCTTCTTCTTTGATTTCCCACTACACTCAGACTAGGCAGAACAAGTTTAAGAAAAAAAAAGGTTTAATCACGAATGAATCACGAATGTGATGGAAGTCAGCTAGTACAGCTCACGTTCAAAACCATGAGCTCCAATCGTAGCTAAACCAAATCTGTCCTTCAGAAGAACTTCTTAACTTGTTAAAGTAAAGTTGCGCAGCCGATTCCCATACATATTTAATTTTGGAAAACAAAATCCACATGCGAAATCTTTGTTTAATTTGTAAATCAAGTTAAACCTTTTGGGTCTCCGTTTCCTTCTCCTCCGGGTTCCTTGGTGACAGAACAGCCTCCTCGTCGGTCGGAGGTTTGTCTGCATCGTTCTCAGCTTCTCCTATCTGTAGTGTAAAACGGGTTTAAAGAGGTGTCATGTCGCCTCGGTGAGACGCTACAACAGTGGTTAGATACAGGGCCAGCAAGTAAAGAGTTAGGCTCAATATCAACTCAAGTTTTGAACTAACCAGCTCATAAATATTGCTTATGTTCTTCTGTGACTTGCTCTTATTAGTTTTACGACTGCTCTGCCTGGCCGGCTGTAAAACCTCGCCGTGCTCTTCCTCCTCTTCCTCTTCAAAGTCCACATCCTTTCCGTGCTCACAGTTAAGTTTCAGATCTCCGACGTTTATAGCCTCCTGACCCCTCTGCTTCCCTTTCAGTCTCCGCAGCGCACGGCTCGACATCTTGTAGAAAAGGTCGAGCGGCTGGTTGGTGGTGCGTCTGGGCCGGAGCGATAGACGACCATAACAAGGCAGGAATTACGGAGTCCAGCAACAGAGGCTCTGATTGGACCATCCGGAGGAACTACTTTCACTTTTAACAGGAAGTGACGTCGGTAAACGGATACCTGTTTGGGACACTCATAGGTTTCTGGAGGTTTGCGAAAAACTTCGGAATTTGGGGCACTAGAAGGCGCTGTTGGGCTACTTCAAAAACCATGCAGGCAAAACCTGTCACGCCTACATGCCAAATGGCGAAGATTTTTTTAGTCCTTTTTTTTTTGTGAATTTTGCGCATCAAACAAACATTTCTGACATGAGTGAGAATTAGTACGTGAGGCAGTTTCGACAGTCTCCTAGTAAAGACTTAGCAGACTTTTACTCATATAATTAAGCAAAAGTAGGAAAAACCTAGGACAATGTTAACTTATTTTCTATATGGACATATTCATAGATATTTCAAAATATATAAATCATATATAATAGTATATTCATATTTTGACATATCTTTCTTGAAAATAACCCAAAGCTAAAAAAAATTGAAAATGAAAACCTTCAAGAAAAAGCAACCTAATTAAATAATCGCCTTTTCTTTTTATCTATGAGTTCTCAAGACTGTGAGAAGTGTACCTGTTAAAAGATCTGTCTTTTTCCATTTGGTATGAAAATAAAAGGTGTGGCTATGCTTCACCACATAGACAAATCATCTCTGAATTTCTCCCATATAAATAGTACATTCCTGACATGAAGATGTTGCAAGCAAAAGAAGTCACACTGTCAGGTATTGAAGGTATTGTCAGGTATCAGTCCCTTGAAGAATAAACGTGGCAAACATTTGCAATCAGAAACTGGCACAACTTCTTTTTGTTTAAATGTGACAATAGGTGTGAAACATGTATTTCACCACTGCAGTCTGCTACGCTTCGTGTGTCATTTACAATACTGCTGTAATAATAGAAGCAAAGTAATTCCATATTTTGCAACTGAGAGGATTAATTAAAGCAAATCGCAGAAGTACTTAAAACTGTCACACTACTAACTCAGTGTGCTTTAAGCTTCACTTTAGCCAAAATTGTGTAAAATGTAGCTTGATTATATTGTACTTTCAAAGTAAACTGTCACTATGTCCTGAGTTTATTTTTTGTCATAAAACATCACAAATGACATTGTGAGGTAAATATTCACTGACACTGCCGACAATGTAGTTAAAAAAATCTGAACACAGTGACCATTCATCCATCCTGACATGTTTGTTAGAACATTCATAAAGGTGGCCTTTGTTCAACTTATACAGGACACACGTCTGTTCTCTGTAACAGAGCACATACTGTAACCAGTTTCAGTCAGAAAGTGCAAGTAAAATGATATGAGTAATAAAGGTGAAATTGCAAATACTTAGACTAATTACACAATCAAGCTACTGACAGGTAATGACAGTAGTTTTGACTTCATTTTACATGTCTAAGAAAATTCACAAGTGATATATTCACTGATGGACATACTTGAGTAAACAAGATAGAAAAGGTTTAAAGAGTGCAAAGTTACAAGTGGAATGCCGAGAATAAATTTTCTTGCCGAAAAAATCCCAAATAACACAACATAAAAAATACAATACTATTAACATGTTTTAACAAATGTTTCATATGAATCAAAACAGAATAATTCTGCAACTTTGTGTATGGTATATTTTTCCACCTTTGCAGACTTAGTAAACAGTCCTCCGCATGTTGCGTCAAAGTCCACATGCTGAAGAACATGTCTGATCAGTATTCATTTGCATCGACAGGTAGGGGGTTGACGTACGCAGCGGCCTCAAGTTCGTCCAGCCTCTTCCTGCGCATGTCTGGAGGTGGGCGAGGAGGGGGGTTCTGGGGAGGCTCCTTGATGCTCTGAGCCACACGTTTTGTGGGCTCCGCCTCAGGTAGGATGGGCTCCCAGTGCTCCCCATGAATGGCTGCCTACGCAGGCAGAAGTGAAGAAAGATTTAGAGAAGTGTCAGAGACATCTTCGTTCCCCCACAGATGTCGTTACGAAGTGACACACAGTGTAGCCACAAGTGTTGCAACCACAACACAACGCTTGTTTAGCCACAGTCATAATACTGTAGAATGAGTATCAAGCAGATGGAAATACATTTCTGCCACCCAAAATTGAAACAACTGACAAGCAGGCCTGTGATTGTAGGATTTCACAAACTTTCAGAACAGACAGAAGAAACAGGTAAAGATTTGTGCTACAAAGTGCCTTATTCTAGAAAAAATGTTCTATAATAAGCAGTTTATACAATCTGAACTTGAACCCTTCACATTTTTGCAAAGAGATAATTACATAGTATCCGTTTCCCACAAATTGTACTGGTGTAAATTTTAGGACACTGAAGAAATTTGTGAAATATGTGAAAGCAACTGTACTTTAAATCTTTAGGTTATGCACTAGTGTGAGGAGTGAACAAAAGCATTTACATAACAGATGTTAGGAAATTCCTAAGGGGGAAGAGGAGTTAACTTCTTCATTTCAGTTTCCAAGAGATCAGAAATCTGTGTATCTGTTACTTACTGAAAAGTAGATGAGACTGGCCATTCCAAGGCAGACACAACCTAGAACTGTGGCCAGCATAAAGCCTCCTGGGATACAGAGCCTTGGGAGGGGAGGAGAGGGTAGCACAACATCTTGAAAAACATTTTTGAGGGTCAATGACAGCATGATAGACAGACAACAGGTTCCAGTGAGTGAATGGTATTTAGGAAAAAAGATATCCCCATACCTGTCTGTCTACTGTCTACTGAGGTTTTATTGTTGGCCCAAAACGACAAAAATGTAGCTTAAAACACACAAAAGTGCGAGTGTACTTACGCTGCATGCAGGAATGCTCTTACGTAGTAGTTTCTTGTCAGTGGCCCAAATGCCTTTACACATACTGTGAAACAATACTGACCCCTAGAGAGAAATTACAAAAGACATCTGAATCGTCAACCACTCGAACTTAGTGTGGTGCAAGACATGCTCTCTAAAAATGACCGTAAACGACATTACAAAAGAAGGTACAAAATTTAAGAATCAAAATCAAAAGTACAAGAAATACATAAGAAACACATCATTAAAATAGAAAAAAGAACTTACGTTCTCTCAAAATTTGTGCCTTTGGCCCTCTTGCTCCGTGGGTACTCAAGCAAACACACAAACACACCTGCAGCTCTAGGCTAGTCAAGGGTAACATCACTTTTTCACTGGCGCGTATTAAAACACATGAAAAACAGAACTTCGGTTTAGATAAAAGGCACTTTCTAAAAGTTTATCAGCTAAATTTTTTTTGAAAAAAAAGGACAGAATAACTATAAATATAAAATAAATAATTGTAATCTTGTTTAACAGGCCTCACGTCACATAAAGACATGAACTGTAGGTGTCCGATCTTAGTGAGGATACATTCCAAAGGCAGCGAACTTCCAGCCGCTCAACTGGCCCGCCACCCCTACAATGCCGCCAGTTAGATAAACTGAAACAGGGAAGTAAGCAAAAATAAATCATAATCACACATGTATTTCCTCATAAGTTAACAGACGCACTAACCGATTTTGATTTAAAACATTACTGCCGTGTCCCCCGGACCGTGCGTATATGGGACATCTCTAACAGCTGACACGATGAAACATCTCGCGTAGTGTCACTACATCTAACTGGGCTTAGTTCACTCTATATACTGTTCGCAATAGTATCAATAGGAATATTTAATCTATTTGGCATTTGTAATTAATCACGCTATTAGTTAACATAAATGTTAATGTAGCTGTGAAATAAGTTGTTTTAAAGTTGTACAAATATTTCTACTTACTAAGTCCAGCGGCGAGGGCTTGTTCGTTTGCCCACATAGCCCACTCGATCTTCCCCATCTTCAGAGGTAGTTTGACTACTGGCACACTCGCGAAGGTAAACTCCTTTCTCTTGACAAGCTGTTACCTCTGCCCAAACTTACATATACACTCAGCTTTATCTGAAGAACACACGGTGGGGGTTTCCCGAGTGCTCCAACCCAACCCGATGGTTTCGTCACTTCCTATTTTACAAGCGCTGGTCCGATTCTTTTGATGAAGGTTTTGCGTCCAGTACAGGGAAATGATAGACCAGATCACGCAAAGTAGTCTATAATTGTCAGGTCCTATCGTAGGTTTAAACATAACTGTGCCACATGCATACACGTGCTAATGGAAACGGTATGGTAAAAAGGAAACTAAGAAAGACATGTTACCAACAACAAATATATATTTGAATAACATTAAAAGAAGCTTCACAAACCCAAAATGCTTCAAAAGATCTGCACAAGTTTTAGTTTATACACGCACATGTGTAAATAGATATTATAGTTCTTTTGGTGTGGTGCAAAATCTGAAAAAAGTGTCCAGATATCCAAACGCAATGCAGTTCTTTATAAAAAGCATATCCTGCTCCTATACTGAATCTTTAGTTTAAATACTTTATTTATACTTTATAGTCCAAGTCAGATTTGGGTGCTGCATTCAATCCATTCATGCTCAGGTACTCTTCTTTGGAAGTCCATCTGGGCCCAACAGATGAAGGTTTGGGTCCTCCACCATACATGGACCAGGACCAACCTGGAAAAAACATTATTTTCTGGATTTACCATGGTTACAGAAAACTACTGTGTTACTCTGTGAGGGAAAATATTAATTATTTCATTCAAAGTTTGTTTTTTTAATTTACTTTCCTTGTTTAGTTTCAATGGTTTTTCTCTGAGAACATTTCCTTAAAGGTAAAGGAAGTGCGAGCTGCATACCTTAGTGCTGATGATGTAGCTAATGCCCTCTGGTGCAGTCTCCACCCCAATGGCTCTAATCAGATCTTCAGAGAGGGAGACACGGCCAATAGGAAGACCTTTCACAAACCTGAAGTGGCAACAAGCACATTCAACACAAAGCTGCAGATCATATCATGGTAACAAGAAGAAGGGGAAAAAAATACAAAACTGCATGCAATTTAGATATATTCCAACAAACAAGATACAACTCAATAACCTCTCATTGTACATAATTTGGACAACATATAGGATAACTAGGACTTCATAAATAAAATAAATGAATAAATGTTACCTATTCATTGCAGAAACTGAAATAATTTAAAATTGTTATGAAAAAGCTTGATAAAAACTTACTCGCCACCATTGCATTCCGGAGGAAAAAAGTGTTGAACAACCTCAACAAATTCATGAACATAGTCTTGCAAGGTGTAGATTACGGCGTTAGGACCAGCATCAAAAGTATACGCCACCTGGAAGATGCAAGAGTGGTACAATACAAATCTACCTTTAGAGGACATTTTTACAGGTGGCATTAAATACTTTGCTGGACCATTAAAATACTTTACAGAAAGTATGTAAGCTGGACATTACAGAATGTAAGTACAATGACATGCCTTCCTGTCCACTAACACCACAGACTGTGTGTTGCCTAATGCAATTCACCTCAAGTCATACATGCTGTCCACATGACGAGCAGATGAGCTTTCTAACTGGTCATGGGGATACAGAAAGGGAGCTATAGTAAAGGTAAATGAATTTTTGATGCACTCCACTAGTGATCACTAGTGTGCAGGTGTGTTCTCACAGCACAGATGGGTAAACGTGGAGGAAAAATTTAAATTGGGGTCAAAAATACTATTGACAAATATGGCACATTTACATTTTTTTAATAGATAAAGGCCACAAGTACACAACGTGATCAAACAGATCTACAATACACCACCTTTTTGTTTCTCTGAAGCAAATAATCAGAGAAACAAAAAGGAATCAGAAACATAATTCCCTGTAAAATAATGAACCAGGAAGCTGTACTCACTCTGGTCTCTTGGTAATGCTGATTGTAGCGATGCACCAGGCTGATGACCTTTCGGGATATGTCATTGAGATAGAATATGGGAGGGTAGGTGTCCAGACAGATGGCATGAAACTGATTACTGTCCTTCATGGTGAGCTCACCAAAGTCTGCAAAGTTTCGTCTCTGGATAGCACTGATCATTTCCTCCATCCGACCAGGAACTACGCTGTCTGCTCGGAGCTGTTTGGAAGGGATACAAAACACCACACAAACCACTGAATACAACACATCAAAATTCTGACTTGAAGTCAAGCAAACAGTATATAAAGTCTGTGTCTCTGTACCTTCAACAGTCTGCTTGTTTCTACACTGGTCTGCATGCCAGAAGTGCTCGCGACAGGCTTCCGCTCTGCACTGACCTGAACACACAACAAATACTCATTTCAGTATATATGAATCAAGACTTTCATAAACAAGATTACAAATTAATTTACCAGCTATCCATTAAACAAATAAATGGTATGATGGACTCATGAATCAAAGTATTTGTCTTTTGTGTTAAAGGGTGAGAGATAGCACTAAACAAAGTTCAAGAAAAAGTCACAATCAGTTGACACTCACCACCAGGACCAGAACTCTGAGCTCCGGCCAGTGAGACTCAGTTTCCACCTGCTCGGCCAGGCTGTCTTTCCCATCCTGCCTCTCGCCCATCTTCCACTGGACAAAGCCCCCATAGATGCTCCTGCAGGCACTGCCTGAGCCTTGCCGGGCCACCAGGGACAGATCTCCCTCCACTCCAAACAAGCGAGACAGGGAGTACACTGAGGCAGAAACAAGCAGGTAAACAGCATGTAAATAAACACGGTGAGGAAGCAACAAGCCACGCGCAAACACTTACCCAGGCAGGCACAGCCACGCGCAAACACTTACCCAGGCAGGCACAGCCACGCGCAAACACTTACCCAGGCAGGCACAGCCACGCGCAAACACTTACCCAGGCAGGCATAGCCAGCTGCAGAAGACGCCAAACCAGCTGCAGTGGGGAAGTTGTTGACAGAACAGACATGGACACGGTGAGATAAGCTGTTTTCAGTGCTAGGATCTCCATCACTTCGCCTTTTCCGTGCTAACCGTCGGACTAAAACAAACAAACAAAAAAAAGACAGGAGAACAATAGATTACAAAGAGCTTGTTAGGTGTATTCATTCATATCAGTTTATGGCTACAAAAAACTATACTGGGTCCTACTCTCTCTAAGGCAAGACTGCAGTCTTGGTTGGTTAATATCTTCCTCTTTGCCATTCAACCAGATACGGTCCTCTTGGAAATCTCTGCTGCATGCAACAGTTGTGGTTGTTTTAAGCTGATTAGGAAAAAGTGTGAGGCTAAGATCACGATCACCAAACAAGACAGAAACTTAAAAATAATGAAGTCAAATAAGCACATCACAGGACACATCAGACCCTCTCAGCTCACCTGGTCTTGATGGAGAGTGACACTGAGTGAGGAGTTAACGGGTAGAATCAGCCCCTCGTCCCGTTTACCCCCTGTGAAAAATAAACTCGTTACATGCAAGCAGTAGGATAAGGTCCACAAGATTAAAAAAATGACAAGATAAGTACTGATCCCAGGCAAAAACTCATCACTCCAGACTACGGCGATAGCTGCCTGTACACAAGCGGGAGGTTTGAGTGGTTAATTAGAAGACACTCGTAAGACATACGCACACTTACAATATTTAATAACCGCAATATTTACAGGCGCAGTGCACGTTATCATTGAGATATTTTGGCTGTTTATCTTCGGCATTATGGCTTCTTCATGAAATTAATAGTGTCCTGTAGCTAGTTTACAAACGAACGAGCAAAACCGTCTGCACACAAAACCAAACAGCTGCACGCCGACATTGAGGAAGTCGTGGTCCGATAGCAGCGTCTCTGATTGGTTAGTGTTAGACACGAGGCGCAGTTATCCGCCAATCCAGTAGGGCTTTGTGCAGACGCCATTCTGTGTGACCAATCGGTGAGGTCGGACCATGTCGTAAAGTAAAGCATGAACGGTGTGTCGCTTGACTCCGCCCCTCCCGCCTGACAGTAGGACGGTGTTGAAAGTTAAAGGAGTTTTTGATTAAACTGTGAGGTCAAACTTGTGACTTTTCCCTCACATCTACATGCAGAAATATACGCCATGGGAGGGGGACCTAGGCCCAACTAATCTGAGAAAATAAAACTAAATTGTATAGTTTGCTTAATATAAACTACCAAAAAGAATAAATATGTGGCTGTATTACTAGTTGACTACCACAGATGTTATTCATAAAAGTTTTCAGTATAGTTAAAAAGTGTAGATATACACTTTGCATTATTTCCTGGCCCAAAAAAAAATCCAACTGCTATTTTATGACAATTAACATTACAAACAATATCTTTATCTGCAGATTTTAAAACATTGAGGTTTACATTATCTTCATTTCTTCTTTAGTAGTTTTGTATTGGGAGAATATATGAACACAATATTTCTCTGGTTACCTGTGTTCACGTTCCTGGAAAATGTTAATTTGCACAAGACAAAAAGCAAATAAATATATTCATCTATCTTTAACCCCAGGTACTTTAAGAATATCATGTGAAAGTTGTGTTTAAGGCTCTTTTTATTATGTAAACAAATGCACATACATGTTAAAAGAAGAATGGGGTTGACAGCTGAATGATGCATGATCCATTCTGATGCCAATTAAGACTGACTACAGTATTTCTAAGCCAGTCTATTGCGTAGCAATACTGTTACTGCATTTTGAAGCAGTAAAATGCTTCCCCTCCAAAAAAACAAAACAGAACAAAAAAGACAAAGAAATCCGGTGAACCGTACTGAAACATGTGATACAACAGATACAGCGTGGATGATGCGTTCCTGTGTCACCATAGGTCTAGAGTCTCTATCTCAGGTTACTCTCTTTAGGCACAACCTCTGGCTACATACTCTGGTGCGTTTCTAAAGCCAGAATACATTTCCCATATCTTGGCAGCAAGCTGATCGGTGTCAGTCCTCAGTCATCGTCCTCTTCATCCGAATCCATCACACGCCGTCTGTTAAACTGTACGAGGGTAAGGCAACTGGTAAAACATACTTTTTTTCAAATTCTCAGCTCACATAGTTTAAAGTCTTGGCTGATTACTTACTATATTTGGGATTGAAGATAATTTCCCTAACATGACAAACATTTGATTTCATAATTAAACAAGTTACCTTGACTGTTGTCTTTTTCTCTGTTTGTTGACTGACTTTTTCAAGGATCTCGATCAATCCCGTCTCTGAGATCTAAGAAGTGAGAGAGGATGAATCTTAAATACTGCACACGCATACAGAACATACACACAGAGAAGAGACACGGGAAACAGCCTGTTGATGGGCATGTTCATCTCTCACCTTTCCACCCAGCTGGCCAAAGCGTGCCATCTGTATGAGGTAATTTTCAACAGCTTTTGCTTTGTCTGGTTTTACGAGTGCCAGATTACTCACTGAAATCAAAGCAACAATTTTAAAAAGATAAGATTAAAGGGAACACTGCCACCCATTGAAAAATAGCTGTACTGAAAATAGTGGGAAATTGGAGCATATGAATGAACTTGCATCTGGCGCGGGCTGACTGATCCAAGACTTGGGCCAATAAGGAGTTTCTCATTTCTGTTTCCCTGTGAGTAACAAAATAAAATAACAGGAGATGTTAAGCATGAATGTAAAAGACATTCCAAAGCTAAATTATCTTTCAAATGCTTGAAATTACACAAAACTCCCATGTGTAATTAAAAGTTGCCATTTCAGTTAGTACACAAAACACAATCAACACTAATAAAAAATCCTTCTCTACCTATAGAAGATCATCTGTTGAGTGATGTAATTGGGCCATACCTTTGTTTGGCTTCCTGCTGATCTTGCTGGTCACTGGAGGAGTTCTACAAAAAGAATTGTTATAAACAATTGTTTAATTTTTCTTATTCCAGCTATTCAGAAAAGTATAAAGCATTTCACATATTTAAATGTGCACAATTTGTAAAGCTGCATTATCACTCCAACAGCTTTAAGAGTCAAATGCAAGATACATCCATTAGAAGCCCTGATAGTTATTACACTTATAAAACTGCCTTACACCACTGACTGAGGCAATGCAACCTCACTAATAGTTTGCTCTACTGAAAAAATTAGTTTCAAAGAACATTCAGCCTACCCTAACACCAGTAGGAACTGTACACATTATAATGCATTCTCTTTATGGTTCCTGACTAATAATCAATCGTTCATTATGATCAACTTCAACTCAGCCATTATGCTTGTAGGTAAATGAGCCCAGTATCTCTCAAGGTAATATGCTAAGGAATCGATGTTGCCTGTGCAACATTCACCCACACACTACACAGCAGAACTCAGCATCTCTTCACACTATAACAAGTCCACAACATGTTGCATGTCCTGCAAAAGCTTCTGAATTGGCAGCAGTCTGCCCGCCATCTCCAGGCGCTGCAGGACAGATCAAGGGAGAAAAATGTTTAAGAGGACAGACTGCTGGTTCATACTGGCAGTAGCAGTCAAAATGTCATTTCATCACACTATGTGGACCAGGCATGTCAAGATCCAGTTAGATTTACACATGTCTTTCCATGCTGTTGCTATGTTTTTCTTTAATCTTATATTGGGACCCATGTTACCTTATTTAGTTCTGAGTTTTGTGTCATAATGGTGCAGGCAGTTTGTATAGTGTGTTTATGGTTTCAGTTTTGAAAATTATTAGTTTTCTATACCTGGGTCGAAACTGATCCTAACAACAGGAATGTCATAATTAACAAGAATATTTTATAATTAAGTAAAAAATTATTTTGTTTAAATAGAAGTTTTGACAAAGTCAAAAAGTCTTGATGCAATACACAAATATATGTAGTACTTTTATGCATTTAAAACCTACAAAGGTGTCAGTCAGGGCCAAAACACTAGAGAAAGGTTGAGAGGAATATTAGTCACTGATTTATTTGTAGGACAAATGACCACCAAATGAATTCTTGTCTTAACAGCAGATTATTGTAAGTTCAGTGTGTTCATTCTCTGAACAAGTAAAACATGAGTAAAGGCGTCATGTATGACCTTCTTAGGAAACCCACAGTTATGTCTTTTCACGTTTCCATACTTCCATACATACATCTTAATTTCAAATGCAATTATGTCTTAGTAGCTGTGAGTAAAGGATGAAGTCTTTGCAGGCCTTGGAATGTGAAGAGCTGGAAGAGTCCATGGGTTTATAACGGAGAGCTTTAAAACAGTTTCTTGATACATGAGAAGAACCTACTGCTTAACTTGCAAGAGATGTAATAAGCTTTACATTGGGCCAACCAAAATAAGAATCGCCGTTTGTTTTATGGAACACTTTCAGACCATAAGAATCGAGGATTTGTCCATTTTAATACTGATGAACGTTGCATTAATAGCATATCTATTTGCATTGCCAGTTGCTGCTAGGACAGCAATGAAGTCTCAAAAACTCAGTTCAAACTCAGTATTACCGGAGCTTTAGATGCGTATTGAATAAATGTTAGGATTTACGCGTCTGTTTTTTCTACTACACACCAGTTCCTGCTCCTAGATAATCCAAAGCACTTCGCTTGATTTCCAGACCATGTTAACAGTGGACAACCGGTGGCAACGCACTGCGATGCTAGCTGGGCTAGCTAACGAGCTTGGGTAGGTAAGCTGGCTAATTACGTTGCCTGTGTGTGGAAACGTAAAGACTAAACCTGCAACATGCGAGTTTATATAAAAATAAGCTACCTAAGAGCGAATATGTGTGAGGGCGGTGTGTGCTAACGCTAACTGTCCTGTAACTCTGCGCCTTCGGCCTAAAACGTGCGTCTCCATATATGACCGTGTGTTTGAACTGCTATAAGTTACCCTGCTTACCCCATGCTTTGCCTGCAGTTCTGCCATACGTTGCCGTCTAATAGCTTCCAATTCATCATCAGCCATTTTCTAATAGTTGTTATGATGAATATATATATATACGTATAAAAAACTCAGCCCAGGCTCCGCTGAAATGTTTTTACTGTCTGGGCAATACAGCTAGCCAGGCTGTATTAATCACCACCAGAGTAATCGATCGTTCTACACACCCGGCCTCTTACAGGCATCGACAATTTCTGCCTACCTTTGTTTTTTATTATTTACCCATTCGAAAAGGTGTAGGATGAACAGTACTTGCAGTTGGTCAGAAATCCAAGCCGGCACAAATTTGTGTATTTGAAGTGTTGTTCATTTTTCAAGCAGATATGCCTTACTTTGAGATGTGTTGTCCAAGCACATGCTGTAGACGGTTATTTGTTTAATTTAAAACGTATGTATTTGTTTTATTTGAAATGTGCACGTATGATTTAGCACTTAACACAGTGTCTCTGTAAATATTTATACTTGCAAATACATCCAAAATAAAGATTAATAAAATAACAAGTAAATTAAATAATTTGCTTGTTTTACTTACACTATTGTTTTTGAATGTAAACCATATTCTGCTAAGACTGGTGAGAATAATATTCACTCTTGGTCATATTAAAAATACAGTTATGTAAATCTAGAAAGCATCTGTGGCACTAGGAAGCTCTTATGGGTTTGGTGATAGCAAACACACTCAGTATAATTCTGATCAATAGGTCTGGATAACAGTGTGTACTAAATGTAAATGTGTGTACTGAGATGTAAATGCACCAGATATCTCAGTTGTAGATGTGCACCAGGACACATGCACCTTCGTCCAGTCACTTTAGGAATAGTGCTCACCTTTTTAGATAATCAGAATGAATGAACACACCACACAATATTTAACTTCCTCTGTAGGTGCTATAAGAGAATCGACTCAGGAGAAGGGGGACATGAAACTTCTGGGATGCATCAGTGATGGTGAAGACAATCTGTGAGCAGCAAGCAAATGTCAGAAATACTTAAAGGCTGCATATTTATAATTATAATACTAGCACAGACATTTTTTTCCAGTTAGCCCACCTCAACATACGGATAGAAGCAAGTCTCCCCTAATGCCTCCCAGTAGTGCCCAGTCTCAAAGCGCATCTTATAAGAACCAGGAAGGAAGGCGTCTCTAGTGATGAGGCTTGGGCAACGTCCGTCATCGTTGGTAGTTCTAGAATGAACAGCTTTGTAAAGGTTGTCATCTTGTCATGCATGTTGAATTTAGTTCTGTAAGTGATCCTTCCTGGTGTATAGGAAAGCTCTCTTGTTTTACCCTGTTGTTAGGAGTTTCCACATCAGTGAGGAAGGATCCAGGAAGTGTAGACTAATCCCCATACGGGCTGCTGGTATACCCCGGCCAGTGTTTAGTACATGAGTGGTGAGGGGGCTTGATAGTGGTATAGACATTCCTGCACACTGTGGCACGGATATTGTGTTGATTATAATTTATAATCTATATGAAATATATAACTTAATATATTTTGGATGTTGCTAAAACATAACTTTAATCAATCTAAAACATGAATATCAAAATAAAAGTCA
The DNA here is from genome assembly GCF_052324685.1 of Brachyhypopomus gauderio. Classification (NCBI taxonomy): domain Eukaryota; kingdom Metazoa; phylum Chordata; class Actinopteri; order Gymnotiformes; family Hypopomidae; genus Brachyhypopomus; species Brachyhypopomus gauderio. The sequence continues at coordinate 26,712,627 of NC_135212.1, forward strand.
GATTCAACAAAAGTAATGAGATAAGTAGCTTTATGAAGCATTTTGTTAGTCTTACCTTGTTTGCTGCCCAAATATGGTCTTTGATATGTTGTATCCTGGAACTCATCCGTAGTGCTTGTCCTTGCTAGATCTCATCAGGTTTCAAAACGTGCATGTTAATGACTACTGATGTCAGTTAGTAATGACCAGTGTTGCCATAGTTACTTTGAAACAGTAATCCGACTACTGACTACTTCTTTAAAAAGTAACTCAGTTAAGTTACTGACTACTTGCTTTTAAAAGTAACTAAGTTAGATTACTTTTAGTTACTTTCAGCAGAGGCTGATCCCCCGCCCCTATAACATGAAAATGACTACCAGTTCTGCCAATACTCACTTTATTGACATGTATTTTAACTGGAACATCAAAAATGACACTGGTATTTGTAAACTTTTTCTTGAAATAGACTTACATGTTTTTTAAATAAATAAATAAGACAGTCTTTCTGTTCAACTCCGCCCACTTACAGGGTTGCCAACTCTCACGCATTGAGACACACGCATTTGACTGTCTTCACACGCTTACACGCCACACTTCCGATATCTCACGCCGAAAAAAAATCTAGTTTATTTACCTCTGATCCACATCTATGATTCAATGAGTTACTAGTTCGATCTGGCGCCAACCACCGGCGATCTATCGATCGCGATATAATACTGAATTTAGTCCATTTTACACCGCCCCGGTAACAATTTACGTTCGCCGCCAAGCCCCGGTTTTTTTTTCAGGTTTGACGTTGTGTTTTTGAAAGTAGACAGCACTCTGTCGCCAGGACAGAGTGTACAACGGACCTTAATGTTGTCTTCCTTAGCCGAAACAAAATAATGCCTGTATTTCCAGCTGCTAAAGGCGAACCTCTCCTTCCATCTGACTTTGGCGCCGCAGAGCAGAGATGACAACCGCGTAAGAAACGTGTAGCCAAAAAATAAGAATGAATAAATATAACCTACGTTCCCCCGAAATGCAGAAATAGTAACGCACGATGTTTTAGATAAGTAACTTTAATCTGACTACTAGTTTTTAAATAGTAGTTGCGTTAGACTACTCGTTACTGAAAAAAGTAGTCCGACTACAGTAACGCGTTACGGGCATCACTGGTAATGACTGATTGGATTGATCAGGTGATCAAGTACTTCTTGATAACCTTGATTATTTTCATTAAAAACTCCTTATTTTGTGAATTAGTTTAACTAATTAATTAATAACTAACAAATAACTAATAACACTGCCAGAAGACATAACTTTGACTATATGCAAGACCCCAGTCATGATCAAGTTTTGGAACTGGACAAAATACCAGATCATTAATAGGCAGAAAATAGAAGGTCAAGGTAATTATTTAAGCAAATTGCTAGCGTAAATGTTGTTTAATAGTTATAACAACTGTTCAATCATAATACTTTTGAAACATTTGGTACTTACAGTGTAGTACTAGAATGTCTATATCCAAGAGGTGGTGCACACCACTGACCTCTGGGTACTTCACCCAGTATTGATAAGGCAGTGCAAAGTTCATATTTCATACGGGTGCTCTGAAATTAACAGCGCTAATTTAAAGGATTTGTTTTTAAAGTAAGGAGTCAGTATGATTTTTTACCATGTCATGTATGTTTATGGAACATTCCATTCAAAACCCATTCAAGGTTATTTCTTATCAGTGGTTTGGAGAAGGTTAGGTAACATTCCACTGGCTCTGATTGGCTAGAAGTGGCACATTACTCCATTGTGTAGGAAAGCGACAGTGTTAGCGTCAGTGTATTTTTGTGTAACAGGTCTATTTTTAGCTAGCAAAAAAATCAGGAAAATAATATCCTAACGTTATCCACAACATGTGAACATCAGTGTGTCATGTAGGCTGGAAATATGTTACAAATTTGATAAGACTGCATTCAGTCCAGGAGCAGAATGTAATGACATGGAGTACAGTACAGATGGAGATAGGACAAACCTTTTGGTTTCACAGCAGTTCCAATCAATCTTTGTTATGTAATGTCATGCTGCAAAGGACGTGCATTATAAACTCACAATGTTTTACATTTTTAAATAATTGGTCTAGTTCATCACTGACCTTAGAGTGGTTTGAGATATACTCAAATTGGAATGTGTAAAGTACAGTATCTAAATACTGTACTTTAAAATCACTGTAAAAGTATATGGTGAAATTAAATGCTAGACTTGCATTGCATTGCATCATTACAGAATGCCTCATTGCAAGAGCATGTGGAAAGGATAGATTTAGGATGTTCACTTTTAGGCTCTGTTCACTTAAGCTCTGGTATGAGTTTCCTCCAAAATGCCTCTGGATCTAATTTTACACACAAATCCCATTAATTAACTGTAGATGCAACTTGCAGATTGTGAGCTGCTTCCAGGTTTTTGATAATAGCTGGTTTGCCAAGTACCGAGAGGCTAAACGCTTTGGCAGCCATGAGCGAAGCGGGACGCTGGACGCAGGACGCCATGGCCTGTCCATTCATCTCCACACCCTGCAGGCCATTTTGCTCAAAAAAGAAACTGACTCGTGTGCCTGAGCTTTGTTCAGTCAACAACTGAGGCTGTGGCTCAATACACCTTGGAGTTTTATTTGTTGCCATGCTTTGTTTTGGGGTTTTTTTGTGTCCTAAGCACAAATGTGACGACTGTGGATTGTTCCCGGTGCCTGAATGGCTTTGGTGCCTTTGGTTGAGCCCTTTCCAATGCCTGGACCCTGAGCTAAAACTGCATGCTATTGACTTCTCATCATGCAGCGCTCTGTGTGCCTGTAGCTGTAATGAGCTTTGCCTTGTGTTAGGCACAGAGGTACATCCAGTTCAGCTTAGTCACAGACAAATGCTAAACCATCTCAATTGCTCCTTTATTCTATGGCCCTCTAAACAGCCATGATGAAAACTGCCATTTTGAACAAAAGGAAAACACAAAGACAGAACACCCAGGGGCATTTTAATCAATATGAAAATACCTTTACTACTGTGACAATGTATGGTCTTCACTCAGCATCATGAGAATGTAAAAGAAGAAACCATTAGATTCTAAATCCTAGTGAAACAGTCATAGATATTTCTTTTATTCTTCTCTTTTTCAAAAATAAAAACTAAATAAACAAAAATGCAAGGTCAAATCAGACAGCGAGAAACACATAAAACAAAGTTTACAATATTACACAATATTACACATTGACCCAGAACTTTTCTTTCAGTCTGAAGCACCGTGTACACAGAAGAAGATGATTCATTAGTAGGTCTTATTCCGAGAGATATTTCTGTGGTAAAAGTGATAAACTGCAGGGCAAATGATGCTTCTACAGTGAGAAGCATGAAGATAAAAATACACAGAAAATCTAAAGCATTCACAGTGAAGCATGATGGGTATTTTGGCATTGGGCAGTGTTATTGTTGTTGATTTGAGGTTGTTTATGGCTAAGATACCTACATGATCTTAGATGTGGCAAGAGAGGATTTTCAGATCAATTATAGCTGCAAAGATAAAAATATGCTGATGCACACTGGTAGTAAATGATATCTGCAGTTAATCAAACTGACAGACAAGTAGGGCAGAGTCTTGGGATCATGAATAGTGACATTATCTGAGGTTTAAGGGGGACTTAAGGGGACTTGGCCTGTACGTGTGAGAGATTATAGACTCTGGGATGACTGAGCAGCAACAGGCCTGACTGGCTCAACTCATCCTTCAAAAATGACCTTATTAAAAGTGACTTATTTATCTTCAAAGAAAGGGCATCTTGAAGGATTATAGAGGAAAGAAATATTTTACTATCAACGTAGCCGTGGTTATGTCACTAGTACAATTGTTTTTTTTATTTTTTTTATCTGTCAGTGTTCTGGTTGTATCCCAAAAATGGTTTATCTTTATGGTAGACTTACATGTGCACCATTAAAATATATACACATACTCTATAATTCTGTGAGGCTGCTTAAATCTGGCACATATAAAATTATTAATATGAGATTTACATGAAAGGTTTAAAGTATTATGCTTACATGAAGCTGATTTGTTAAAATGCGGTGATTACTGGTGGTGTTTCGGTACATTTTTGATACATGGAGCCATTTTCCTCTGACGAGAATGAAAGCATTCAAATTCAGTCAGTCATAAGTGGGCATAGCTGCTTTTAGGTGTCCACTGTAATGGTGGCAGCAAACAGGGTGAATGCATACAGGGCAAACAGGGTGAATGCATACACACAGTAGTTACTATGAGGGGCAGTAACATGAGCCTCATACTCTTGGACCAACTGCGCTGTGAGGAGGTGCAGGCTATTTTTTTTTATTTAGGTTGCAGGTGTTGTCCCGGGAACTGTTAGCATGGCGATCGATGTGTTCTAAGATGTGCTCTTCTTCTTCTGGGCACCCTTTCTCTTTGCTACATCACTGAGCAGAGTCCAGTCTGGAGACCGCACAGAAGAACCATTACAACACACACCAAGCACAAACAGTTCCTGAGCACAAATACATAAAGATGAACAGACAGCCCATCTGGCAACATAACTGCAGCGGCAGCATGTTGAGGGCATTATCAGAGCGATCTGCTTCATGAAGGTGTTGTTTTACTTCGTATCTCTGAGATAAGTGAAAAACACTTCAAGTATGTGCTGCTGTGGGTGTATCTGTTGACGTATCTGTTGTTGGAGGTCAGATCCATTTCCCAGTACAAGGCCTCTAATGTAGGTGACCAGCAATCACATTCGCTTACAGGTCAGATGAGAGTCCTAAATTCAAGATGGCTGTGTGTGTGTGTGTGTGTGTGTGTGTGTGTGTGTGTGTGTGTGTGTGTGTGTGTGTGTGTGTGTGTGTGTGTGTGTGTGTGTGTGTGTGTTCGATTAGTGTTCAGTACCTGCGCAGTGTCTCTTTATATTTCATCCTCCAATTCAGAGCTGTGATGATGCATCTGCAGTAGAGAGAAATTGCTCCCCTTTATTACAGTGGCCAACAGTGATCCAACATGCAGCTAGAAAATGTTCATTGGAATTATGGAGACGCTGCAGACAAACCAGAGCTTCTGGTTTCAAATGAATGGGATGTGAGTCAGTGTTTTCACGCTCATTTCAGCGGTTGGGCTGGCGAGGGAACAGCTGATCTCCCAGCAGCACGACCTAATGGGTGGGAATGGAGTCACACTGAGATGACAGAGAGGACCTAGTCAGCTCTCGCCGAGATGCCCTTCTTTAACATATGGGCTCTCACTAAGAGAGAGGGAACTCTCATCAGTTATGGAACAATGCAACCTCGCAGGAAAACAGCTTGTGGAAAGCACTGTTAGGTAGAGAAAGTGAGAAATAGGGTCTAATAGCAAGCAATTCAATCAAACCACTGAACCAAGCCACCATTCTTTTGTAGAGGCAGTAAAATACCCCATTTCTTTAACTCAAAGCGCACAACAAGCTCAAAAACAATGCAGTGGAACCAGACCTACTGGACAAACTAAATAGATTGTTCTCCATTATTTATATGTCAGAATACCAGTCAGGCTCGAAATGTGAGAGAAAGTATGAGTGAGGCTCACACTGGTCACGGTGTTTCTCCCTCACGTTCTTAGGGCCTGGATGTGCAGATAGCTGCTATGGCTGTAACCGCACTGCCAGGATGTGCATAAGTGGGTTTCTTACATTCTCTCATCATGGTGTGCATTGTTTGTTTGGCAGCATTTTCTGCTTTTCTCTCCACAATCTCACGCATTTAAGGAGAAAGCGCTGGGAATTCTTTATCAGTTTCTAGCGACAGTCTGTTTTGTCTGCAGCCCTTCCACCATTTATAATACGTCTGGAAAATGTTGCGGTCCCGACGAGCCTTTCAGATCCGCCCGCAGCCGTATCCCAGGCTCAGGGACGCGCCGAGGCTCTTGTAGAGGTGGGAGCCCGTGATGCGAGTGCCTGTCAGCTGTTGCTTCAGCTCTGCAGGGTTCTCTACCCACAATGCAGCCTGGCAGTGCGAGGGGGGAGCCTGTGGCCCCACCACTGACACACGGCAGCAGTGCAGTTGAGGCCTAGCTATTGTGTGTGGGAGATAGGGAAGGGGCTGAAAGTACTTAAGTACTTAATGTGTCACTGTCACCAGGTAGGGGACAGTCTGCAAAGTAATTACATATAATTGTGGTTTCTGGGGGATAATAGTTGTCATATGTGTGTGTGTGCATGCGTGTGTGTGTGTGTGTGTGTGTGTGTGCGCGTATATATATATATATATATATATATATATATATATATATATATATATATATATATATATATATATAGACACACACACACACCGTAGTGAAAGATGTAGAAGCAGAAGGTTTCACTGCCAGTAAGTGCCAGGACTTTGCATTTGCAAGAAGTTGCTTGCTTAAGGATTGTGAGGTGGATCCAGTCTGAGAATGAAAGTGGAAAACATGGCCCAGCACAGTGTAATTTTATGCTGCAGTGAACAAATCTGTCTCATAATAAAGCTGTGATGTGCCACAGTAATGGCAGCATGATTAGATGTGTTTGCTCTATGTGCTTCGTGCTCTTTCAGAAGCCATGTGTGCGATGGCGGTACGGTTGAGTGTACAAAGGTTGCCGCAAATGTGTGTGTGTGTGTTTGTGTATGTTTGTGTGTGCGTTTGAGTTTCTGCTTGCAGCTCTGTGCTTTGGTTGTTTTATGTGGAGAATTGGGCAAAGTGTGCCGGAGCAGTTGTGTGCTTGTCTCTAGGAGCCAGGCATAGTTTTACATTTAAAGCATTGGAGAGGCACTTATCAGCTGTCAGCCTGATTTGCCATGCAGTAGCATTCGGTATTGTGCTTATCTCTTTTCTCCCACATTCACACACTCTGCACAATGACACAGTTTGAAAAGACGTACAACCCCATACAAACAACATGCACACACACGCGCACGAGCGCGCGCGCACACACCCAGTCTCCTTTATAAGTCCCTGGACTTTATAAAAGGATGAAGGCTGCACTGATTACTGTTTGGTTATCTACAGAGAGACAGCACACCGGACATGCTACGGTGTCCTGGAGGACACGCTAGACTGGCAGGTAGCTTAGGTTTATCATTAGATTGATGAGCTTAGAAACACGTGGAGTGTGTTGTTTACCATGTGAGGATCATCATCACTGGCCTCGCCCAGCTCGGGACTGTCTCTTCGGGCCCGGCGGTGGGGACTCGGGCTTCTGGGGGAGCCCTCTCGACTGCTGGCGGATGGCTGGTATGGCGAGCCCCCCAAACTCCCACCCTCAGAAAAGGGTGAACCTGCGATGCATGTACATTTAAGGTTATGTTTTAATATTATGGATGGACGTAGGTATGCCATATCTGCATAATTTTAGCCAAACACATAAGACTCAATTTGTTCATGTGATCATAGAAGCTAGACAGCAGTCACTGAAGTAAACAAGTAAGTTTTCTGTCTTCTGAAAGGTTTCATGAAAATAACTTGTCATAGCTAAACACTATCTTTTACCACTATTAGAGTCATCAAAACTTGTGGATGATATTTAATCCATAGAGATTTGGAGTGTGTTTTGTCTAATTTAGCGTAAATTGACAGAGAAAGCTATTTGCTCTGAAGCTCTGTCAACTCGTTCATATTACTGACCCAGACACATTGATCACGCTATCGGCAGAGCTGTAATTAAAGAAGCAGTGAAATGGAATTGAAAAACGGGATGGAAAATGAGAGTGCCTTGAACAAACTGATTGTGAGAAAACGTTATGGTTATACATTTCCCCTGATGGATCAATAAAATAGCGCTCTTTATTTATATTTAAATGAACATGAACACATCATAATACACAGTCCAGTCGATATAGCAAATTTATTTGCAATCACTTGTCTCCGTCATTCCATCACCCATGCTGGTCTTAGATCAGTGATTCAGTCACCAGATCTCAAGCAGTTTGCATAAATGGATTTTAAAAACAAATGAGTTTTAATAAAGATTTACCAGGATTGTCCATAATCTTAAAAAATTGTTTACGACGTTGTAATAGGCACAGCGAAGACAAAAAGAATCAATTACCACTAGAGGGCAACATAAGCTCAACAGATGCGGTTCTTACCACAAACGAAGCAAAGCTATCTTAGTCCATATCTAATTGTTCACATTTAAAATGTGCAGCAACAACAAAAAGATCAGACAGATACGGGGGTACAAGAAGTCCCTCTTGCACCCTGAGGTGCCTGACCTGTGTGGTCCTGCCGTTGTGTATCCATCCTCTCCAGACTGTCCAAGAGCCCATCAATCTGAACCTTTATCAGTGTCAACTCTCTCTTTATAGTCTGCAGCTCTTCCATTTTCACTGGAGAGAGAGAGAGAGAGAGAGAGAGAGAGAGAGTGCAAAGTGATCCATAATACATTAGGATAAAATACAAGTAAACAGAGACCATAAAAACAACTCTGAAAATGGCTCCTCTTAAGAAATATTGACTGAGTGGAGATAAAACAGTCAATGTCTCTTCACCTATACATTTAGACTAACTGCACATTCAAACCATTCCATAGCTATGAAAAGTCTCTTTGCTTTCCTTTCCTGTTCCCACACATTCAGAATTATACCGGAGGCACTGTACCATCCCCTAGCCTATCCACACAGTGACCTTTAACACGGTGTAGTGAGCAGAGACTCGTGTCCAGACGGCCTCCCGGGTGCCCGGCCTGGCCGTCACACTGTCCCTTTTGTTGCAGTTGCTTCTGCAGGGCTCGGAGCAGTGATAAGAACAAAAGGGACAAGGTGACAGATTCAATGTGATAGACCAGGGAGAATGAATAGAAATAAAGTAGAGATCTGTCCATATGCAGTGCAAACTGGAGACAGAGCAAGAAAGGTGAAAAGATAAGTGAGGAGATGGAGTGTGTGAGGGAGAATGGAGTCATGGGGTAATGGATTGAAAAAGCCAATATTCTGACCATGGAGTTCTGAGGCTCTGAGGTACTATTAACATGTTCTAAACACTTTCGTATTCGTTCTGCTCTGTTAATTTGGTGTAATAGCATGGTCTGATATGGTAGTTTCTATTACAGAAGGAGAGGCTACACAGAAGAGGCTTTTAATGAAGAGCCATCTGGAGTCTCTGCCCTCCTGAGCTTAGAAGATTACTCAACCGAAATCAAACATACTTAACAATAAGCACATACACACAGATATAGTGCATACTTACACAGACATGGCACTCACATTGTGCTCCACCAATGTTGGGTTAGATCTAGTGTGTGTGTGTGTGTGTGTGTGTGTGTGTGTGTGTGTGTGTGTGTGATATGTGTATGTGTGTGCTCCCATACATTTGGCTCTTCTGGACGAGTGGGGTCTGGAGCTCCTGGTGGAGGATCGCTCTCGGCTGCGTCTCTGCCTGGAGGAGGACGTGCGGCCTCTCTTGGCCAGGCCGGAGCTGCGTGCCAGTGGGGAGACTGCCGAGGGGACCCGCTGGTAGTCATACACCCTGAGGAACAGAGAACCCACCAGCGTCACTTCACACCAAAACACCAGCGTGCTGTGGGACGCAACACAACAGACAGAGTTGTGACTCTAGTGACTCTCGTTGGCCATTTGTCAAGCAAGCAACCACCTTCGGACTTCATTCTTCGTGTGTCTGGACAGTGTAACATGTGCAAACGCTATTAGTGCATTTCAACATGGGGTTCTGAGCGTTTCTCATTTCAGCAGAGAGGCAGGGATGCTCTGGAGGAGGAGGGGCGGCCCACAGGGGCGGGACCTGCGCAAGGCATCAGAGGAGAACACCAATGTTCCCCACACCTCAAATGAACACCCAGCCCCTAATGAAGGTCACACACACGCTGTAGTCCTGTAGTTCTCCTGTACAGCGGCCTCTCCTCCCCGCCAGTCTCCTCCCTGCTTGTTCTCCTCTTTCTCACTCGCGTCTCTCGAGGCACTCGTTCCTCCTTAGAGTGGTAAGCCGCTCTTATCTCTCACGACATCAAATTGGTACTGTCAGAGCAAGTCAAAAGCTCCTCGGCGATGCACTGCAGAGTTCAGTATCACGTGTCACCCGGGATACCGATAGCCGTCCTGATAGGAGGGAAACGGTAGGATGGCAGACACGTGTCTGCTCAGGACACACTCACCTCCTCATACCAGGACTGTTATTCTCTAATTTTCATCTTTTCATTTTGGTTTAAATTATTAGTATCTCATAATTATGAAACCTAAAGCATGGATTTAAACATAAAGTAGCTTGTGAAAAAGTGTGCAATATTAAAAATCATCAGATTGGTAGTAAATATGTCTTCTAATTTTGTTCCAATCAGAAAAATTCATTACAAAACAACATCAGATACAGATACAGAAAATCTAGTCTAACATTTGGGTTTGTACAAGATCTGTAATGAGAATGCTTGAAAACACTAACAATAGTGATTTCTGTATAGTCAGGTGCTCCAGACAAGATGTTTGATCAAAAAAGTCCATGCACTTGAGTTACAAAAGGTAAGCTGACTTACTACAGTAATTTAAGACAGCATGTATATCACAATATATGATATTCATAATGCAGTTTTACAGTTGTGGGTTTCTCTACTGTATGTTTATAATAATTTGTTCTGTGGCTTGTGAAAGGCAATGGCAACATTTGCACACAGTTAGAAAATGGAAATGATCAACAAAGTTATAGTTCTCTTAAGGACTGTGTGGTACAGACAGGGTGACCAAGCTGTATCTTATTTTTGACTGACAGCTGAAGTAGTGTCCTGATTACGAGTGCATAGAGGAGACAGGATTAAGACAAGGGAAAGCCTTTAAGCTCCTAATCCACAACTAAGCAGATAAGACTCGAATAAACAATTACATAGATACTTCCTTGGCAGCCTTCACTTAGAAAGCTGAGAGTTCATTCGCAAATTGGTTGGCGTTTATTTAGTTGTCCGGTGTCAACCTCTGAAGCCTTTACACCATTGGCTTTAAAATATTACCCCCTGTGCTTGGTTGGAGCAGATTGCTGCAGGCTTTGGCTTTTATTAACCTCCTAAGACCCGAACTCTTGCATGGCATGCATTTTTTATTTCTCTTTGATATTTGGGTTAATTGGCACCTGATTAGTGTAAAAATTAAGAATTATCTTTTTACATAATGTAGTTTCTGAGAAAAATGATGTGCACATATGAGGACTTTCGTTTTATATTTCGATAGAACACAATGAAGTTGCAATTAGTAATGATGTAAAAAACATTTATTATATGCCTGAACACAGCAGCATTTTTTTGCCTATGAGCAAAACAGAAGTAGAAACAACATTTGTGTCCCTTTGAGCTATAAAGCTCATATGTAGTGCTGCTTGAACAAGAAGACAAAGTAAAAAACATAGTTTTGTATTTACTGTTCTTTTACTTTTCTGCATGAACAATTGCATTTTATTTACATTCCAAAACTGCTACTTCAAAAGTTTTTTTTTTTTTTTCCCCTGTGGGAATGTGTTTACACACATGAGTGAAATGCTGTGTAACAGTTGCGATCTCCATGTAAGCACAGGAACACCTTGCATATAACACTCTACACTTGAGTTTTTCCTGAACAGCCTTTTGCTCTGGCATTTGTGCACTGGCCCTCCTGCGGAATGAGACACTGCCTTCACTGGACGCTTTTCCCTTGGACTAACACATCTTGGTCATCCTGTTCTGAAGCGTCAGAGATGTCATTGGCATGCTGAGCCAAGAACTTCATGGCCGCTTAGATTTGAAAATCAGGGGGCTGCAGGATGTTCTTCTTTGGCGTGCCACATATAGTCAGGTCTTTGTGGTACAGTAGCCAGCTGTTGGCTAAAGCCAAATCTGTGAAGTGCATTATCATCTGCAGCATCCATTTCTTTGTACAGCCACTCATAATTCTATCTGCAAGGTCAACTCCACCCATCTTAGAGTTGTATTGATGGATGATATTTGGTCACGAGATGGTCACATTGTTTCAGCTTTTTGTCCCATCTCTGGCAGTTGCCTTCTGCCCACTCATGCTCAAATGGGTCCTCCTCACGCTCAAACTGGGCTTGATTTGATGTTAGTGGAGAACATCACATCACATCCCACGCCCTTCTTTAGACTATTCTTGATGGCTTACATTTACATTTATGGCATTTGGCAGACGCCCTTATCCAGAGCAACTTACAATTTTATCTCATTTTTATACAAGTGAGCAATTGAGGGTTAAGGGTGCTCAGGAGCATCTCAGTCATGGCATCAGGTCTGGGAATCGAACCCACGACCCTCCGGTCACAAGACCAGTTCTCTAACCACCAGGCCATGACTGCCCTATGGCTTGGTCCTGGTGTTGTCTCTTCAGGGTTTGAGATATCAGCCTGCTCTTGCCGTGTTCGAGAGTGACGTCTAGGAGTGCGTGATCTGGCAATGTCACGATCTGAATGATATTCTTCATATTCATCACGGTGACGTGTACGTCCCCTGGTAAGCTGAGAGGGCTGTGGAATGGGATCATTACACCCACTACTGTCCCCCTCACTGCTGCTTGGCTCTTGTTGTGGGGCTGATATTCAGTATCCCCCACAAAATCATCAGTGTCTGACAAATCTTCCACCTCTGAGTTGTCTCCACTAAATAACTCCAGTGCTTGTGATAGAGAATAACACTCTGGAAAAAAAAACAAAAAAACATAATGAGAAAAAAATCTAATTAAAAAATATGTAGATTTATTTATAAAACATGCTATATCTGCTTGTACTGTAGTAAACTATATTTTTTAACCTAAAACATCCCAAAATTCTGTCACTCACATTATGTTGTTAGCATATATGACATCCTATCAACTGAACTAAGTCCGCAAGTCCACATATGTGTAAGTCATGTTTAGCGTCATGGTAAATAGTTAAAAGTTGCTAACTTTTGTAAAATTTGACGTTCATAACAAACATTGAACGCTTTTATACATATCTGAAAAAGAATCAGCCACAAAATCTGATCAATTTGTTTACCTGGTCGATGTTTGTATCGGGAGTTCCCATCCGAACTTTTGGGTGTGTTGTCCGCCATTGTGAAAAAAAACTGTAATGTGTTATACACTTCTGCCACCACTAAGGGGCAGTATAACGTCCTCGTAAGCGGACACCAGAACATTGTGGAGCAAAATTTAGCGCTGTGGTCTAGACAACCCAAAATGTTACGTCCACGCATGTGGATGGAAGGTCCTAGGAGGTTAAACAAGCTTTGAAATGACAGCAGTTAATTGGTGTGGGGAGACAGCAGCCATGTTGTTTTGTGATTTTGGCGTAGGCGCAGTAATTGCAGCCAATGCCACTCAAACCTTGCTGGGTTTTGATAAGTTGAGGCAAAGGCTTCTTTCTCAAAAATAAGATCTAAATCTGTGCTCTCTCTCTCTCTCACACACACACACACATACACACACACACACAGAGAGAAGGCTCGCCAAACGAGCAGCGTATGCTGGAGAGTGAGAGGAAAATCTAACCCTGTACAGGGACATGAATACATTGTGAAAGAAATGTGCGGGCCACCCTCACAGCAGTGTGGTAATACCTCTCTGGCTGCGTTCTGTACACAGAGAGGCTTTAGATTCTTACACCCTCTTTATGTGCGGAAGTCCTTTAGTGGAGTTGTATTATGTAAAGAACAGTAGGCCCGAGCACTTTAACGTGCAGTTGAAAAGAAAGGGATCCTGGCGGAGACAATGGCAGCGTTCTCCTCTCACTCGTTCTCTGTGTGTGCGTGTGCGGGCTTGCGCATATTTGCATATGTACAATAGCACCATAGGAAGATCTGCATTGCTACCAAAACGCCAGGACCGTTTTACTCCCCTCTCTCATACGCACACACACTCTCGCAGACACTCGCACACTCTCTCATGCACACAGCTGCCATCAAAGCCATCGCTATGCATGTGGATAAATCAGATGGCCTATCAAAGGCAGCGCAAATGGAAAACAATCAGAAAGGGTTTTTTTTTAACTCCTGCGAGAGCAGTGGGCATAACTCCCTGAGTGATGAGAGAGAAGTGAGAGAGTGAAGAGGAAAACAAGATGAAGGAGGAGGAGACTGGTGGTAGTAAAGCAGGGCTTTGTGTGTGTGTGTGTGTGTGTGTGTGGGAGAGAGAGAGAGGGAGAGAGAGTAGCAAAGAGGAGGGCAGTGAGGCGCTTATCACCCATCAGCTAGCAGCAGCTGAATTAGCTCCTCATGCTGAGCTGGCCTCCAGAGTGACGGAGTCGTTTTTCATGCTGTCAGCCTCCTCCCACTCTCGGCCTCCCTCTGTTTCTCACTTCCCCTCTTCACACATTTCATTCTGCTACTTTTTTATCTTGTTTCTGTTCTCTTTCCTTTTTTTCTTCCTTCCTTTTTTCCTTCATTTCCATCTCTTAGGTCATTTCTAGAAAAACCAGGACGACCTGCAAACGTTTTGAGTATGGAAGCGTGTGATTGTGTTTAACAGGAGTACAGTCATCAGTATATTGATATTGGAAACACAAGCCATGTGGTGGCAGTGGTGGCCATAGCCAGTTTAGGAGAGATAGAATATGCTTAATGCTTCAACAGTCAAAGAAAACAAACACATTTGAGCTCTGAAACACACACACGGCTTCTGTGGCTCATTACCTAATGACTACTGAATCTCTGTCTTACACATGAATACACTGTATATAGGAATTGTAGTAGTTTAATTGTAAACAGTAAAATGACTATAGTAGCCAACATTATACTTTAAAATCTTAATATCATATTACAACACAACAAACCTACTGAAATTCCAGTCATGCTCAAATCACTTCCTCAGCTGAACCAACAAGTCACTGTCCAACACAGCATGTGTGTGCGTGTGTGTGTGTGTGTGTGTGTGTGTGTGTGTATAGGGGTGTGTGTGTGTAAGTGTGTGTGCCGCAGTATTTACAGTATGTATGTCACAGAAAGGCACGCATAGGCAGACTACTGTTCATGTTCAATCAGGACATCCTGACACAGGACAGTCCTGCCATTGGTTCCAGCAAAGAACAGCTGAGACAAACCTATTCCGCTTGTTAATTTGGGACTGGAACAAGCCTGGTCCACGCGTCTTCCCTCTTCTGGAACACCAGGACCAGAACAAGCTTCAGTTCCCATCTCTACTAAAGTAACTTTGGCAAAACTAAATCCAACCACAGAAGGTCCTTGCTAGTACTAATGTCGTGGATACCAAAAGATACATTTAAATTTTAAATTTAAATCCATAAGGAGTGCACAAAATAATATTTACAAAAAACATCTCAAATCATGCACTGATGTTTTCAGTAGGGCACAACCTTAAAGTAACTTAAGTCTTTTTCTTTTTTTTTACATTTGTTAATGTAAGTTAGAACACTTAATGTGGAAATGCAGTTCTGCTCAGTTTTCTAATGAAGATCCTCATGCTATTACTGTAAATGCACTGAGTGACACTCAGTTTGTGGTTTCATGATTCTTCAAGTGTTGGCAAGGCGGCTGCTCTCCAGGTAATCATGTTTGTGTCAGTGTCTGCGTTTTCCTGCATGTCAAATGTAAATGTGCTGACTTTATGGTTTATGAATGACCCGTGTCTCCTTCACGCTGCACATGGGAGGCAGTTAACTCCCAGAGCAATTATAAGTACCAATGAACAAAACACACACACACACACACACACACACACACACACACACACACACACACACACACTAAAGTCAGTCAGCCCTATACAACCACTCTGCAAGTTACATGGGGGCTGCCTCCCCCCTCCCGTTAAAGCAGGTGTCAATGTTTACAACGTCAATGAGCAGATGAAGAGGAACAAAACTTCTGATCCAGAAATGACAGAAAACAAAAACCCACCATGACAATAAAGTTGTACGTCTTGTCTCCAGGTTTGATGTCAGTAATTAACTGAAACATTTATTTGACTTTCTAGCTTGAAAAAGAAATACAGGACTTTTAAACAAGACAATCCTATATAAGATTGGAGGATGTAAAAGGTGATAGAAAACATCTACATTATTGAGTCAGACTAGTACAAGATTTTATTTTCTAGTAAAATAAAATTAGTGTCAATGGGGAACATGTACTACTGAATCCTTAATAAGCATCAATTAATGTTGATGCTGCATAAGCTGGATGTTCTTATATTGCATCATCTGTGTAGTTTTTGTTGACTCGTAATCAGCCATTAAAGAAACAACTAGTGGTGGTGATTTGAGATAGAATTATACAGATAATGTAATTATTGAATACAACCTCTTTTAGGTATTGATGGGGGGCCCAAAAGACTCGGAGGTGTGGGTCGAGGAAGCCTCCACACATGGAACCGTGCAGGTCTAGATGTTCCTCTGAAGGGCTCATTGCCTGCAGTTAGGGGATGGCTAGAGGCATCATGTCCTAGTCTGGAAGGCTCCGATTCCTAATGTGAATCTCTTGCCCACTGACCCATTTTATTTCAACATTTCACTTTATTTCATCATTGAATGAATCTTTAATGTGACCCTCTTACACGCAGCTCTTTTAAAGTTAGAGAATACAGTATGTACGGGACAACAGTCCTGCGCACCCTGTGACACGCAGGACACTCGTGGGTCTGGGAATGGAGCGGGTCTGGGAGCGGAGCGGGTCTGGGAGCGGAGCGGGTCTGGGAGCGGAGCGGGTCTGGAAGCGGAGCGGGTCTGGGAGCGGAGTGGGTCTGGGAGTTGAACGGGACTGAGAATGCTCCGACAAGACAGGAGAACTGAGCCAAAATGGCTGGCTGATTCACAGCTGCTCATCATGTCTGGCACATGCCACTCAGACAGAAGGCAAAAGCCAAACATATAGGACAGCACTGACGTTACCTGTCATACAGATCGTCCTGATAGCAGTCGTAGTCCACTTCATACTCGGATCTGCAAAGAGAGGGGGAGAGGGGGACAGAAGAGTGAGGGAAAAGGATAAAGAATCTGTCCTTTTATCCAACACACATACACGCTTACAACACTATCCATCCTCACTATCCATCTTTACACCAGACAAGGATGTGTCCCACTACAGTCTCCATGTCTCTTTTACTCCTGTCCCATCCCTCTCTCTCACACACACACAGGTCACCAGGTAATAACCCTTGAAATTTAAAGATGAGTTTACAGCTTTTTTTTTTTTTTTTTTTTTTACAAGTTCTTTAGAGTGGTTTATAAAGGATTGCAGGTCTGAATGTGGGCCATGTGAGAAATCAGGAGAAGGTGACTTCCTCAAAGAAACATGAAATGGTACAAACATAATCCCACCATGCTGGCGTAAAACAGCACCTCATGATAAACAGGAAGGCCACACTCAAGAGAAAGGCCAAGTTCCATCAGTGAACATACGCAAAACACTTTACACATCATTCAAACTTTACACATCATTCAAACATTTAACTTTACTGAGTAGAATGATCAGAAGAGTATTTCCATTACAAAGTATTCTAAAATAATTCTAGAATAGAAAATAAAATAGGTGGTCATATAATACATTTCTTAAGACCACTGTTTATAGAGTGTGCCATGTTTGTCCTCGCTGACTTTTCATGGTATCACTTCCACCAAGTGAACTTGAATGCAAAGTAATAGCACAATAATATGCATTTCGTCTACATGGGCATTATGGCCACATCAAACAAGGTTAATGTAGTACATTTAACAAGGTTAAAATCAGAATTACAATTTTCAGCAGAAGACTGATTTACTGCAAGTCTCAAAATATTTTGGCTTACTCATGCAAAAAGGACAGTCCTCTAAATTAATACGATCTTTGTGGCCTGAAGTTGTAAATGCCAATATTGAGAAGACAGAAGGAATGGAATATATTATAACCTCCTGCCAATCAGTACTAGAGAGGCAATGCATTCCTAAAACTACAAGATGACATACATTACCAAAATGGCTTAAAAGCTTTAATTAGTGTAATGTGTAATTCTGACTACCTGTGTGTTCATCAGACTTCAACATTACATTACGCATAGAGTTAAAGAACACAGTGTGTATGTGTGTGTCGCCATAGACATAAAGTGTCTATTTACAGGCCCAGACTATATGGAGAAAAACATCAGATGTTGTCGTTGTTGTTGCTCTGATAGCTGAAACTCTGAAGTATTCTTGCAGTGCAATTTACTCTGTAGGCAAGTTAGTTTATCCCATGAAAAATGTCAGCGACCACAACCACCCATCAATGGTACATGTGCATGACATGCTGCACCCACAAACACATGCACCTAGAAAGAGATGGCCCTCGCTGTGCTTCACAGCGGTATACACGTAAGCACACACACATACACACTTCGTCTAACTCATTTTATCAGCGAAATGCACCGGGTGTCGTGGAGTAAATTATTAAATACATTGTGCCTTTGCATATATGCAAAGATGCGGGTGGTTATTGAATCAAGAAGGTAAGTAAAGAAGAGATTAGTCAGTGAGAAATGCTAATAAGAATATTACAGGAACATCTCCAAAGAGAATATGTACTCACTCTCTCTCACACACACACAAGCTCTTGGAGATTCTCCAAGTTTAATCTTGCAGTTGATGTTAGCGAAGTGATGTATCTGTTAACATGTCAAACACTGTAACCTACTGCTATTACACAGAAATAAAAACAAATTCACATTCATCTCAATACTTTCCTGCACTCTCTTGTAGACATCCACTCTCCAGATACCTGCAGGCAGAAGCCTACTAATAATAACGAATAATGGCCACTGTTTATGCCCCATGCAGGCGTGCCAACCGCAGTTTACGACGGTGGTGCCTCAGCTCCAGGTGCTGAATGAGAGAGCCCTGCACAGATCTTTAACCAGAGTTGGTACATATTTCCCTCCAGTTTGGGGCAGGAGAGAGCAGCTCCTACTGCTCCACGTCACTGCTCCCATTTCTGCTGAGGTTTCATTGTCCATTGAAGACTGAACCTCGCTGATTCTCCACTAAAACCCGTCAGGATTCACTGTCTGACTGCGCAGACGCAGACACACCACTGGAGACAATGCACAACTACTCAAGGACGCTAGTGTGCGAAAACACAATAATGACAACGCAAGAGCAGTGATTCATAGACGATTCCAGTAATGCTGTTGACTGATGACTATGTTTGATAGTGGTGAGCAGCAGGGGCCTGATAGGATGGTAAAGTTCAAATGCACAGAACCCCACCGACGCCAAGCTCCACCAGAGCAGACAATTCTTCTTTGTATGAGATGACAAAAAATCTCCCTCTCTCCCTCTCTCTCTCTCTCTATGTACACTACACTACATCATCATTCTAGTTTATTTAAACCATTCAGTCACCTGGGGGGATAAGAGAAGAGTAACAGAAATTGCAGCTGAATACCCTCTGATAATATTTCCCCATTTAATTGGAATGGGGGAATCCTTATTTCTCCATTTTCTCATTTCCTCTGTATGAATTATGACTGAATAGACCCTTGAATTTTAATAGAAATGTTCTGTTCATTGTGAAATAATCCAAGATTCAATACAATGAGCACTTAACTTGATTTTCAGTGAGGATATGTGTGCTGGCAATGTGGTAGTCCTGGCATGCAAGCTAAGGAGCATCTGAAAGTGGGGCCATCTCACCACTCCAGGGTGATTTCAGCTGAGGACAGTGGTGATTTTCTCCTGTTTTTGACCCATAAATGCTATTAGAAATGATAGGGTTTTCAGTTGCTGAAAATTGGTATAGTTCCACTCAGGAAAGACCTGCCACGAGCACTCACACTCAGTTGCACGGAGAGGGTGCTGCAATTCTTCTGCATTGACTAAAATTGCAGCAGAAAAAAGGAGCCCACCTAAAAGAAAGCACTCACTGCCCAGGGAAACTAGACGAGGCAGAAGTGCAAAAGAATACAATTGCATGAGTATATGTGATGTGTGTCTTGGGTAAGACTGCAGGTGCGTGTGAGAGAGCCTGGGGAATGGGCCGGTCAGACCGGCATGACAGAGGCAGCCTATTTAAATTCTAATTACCTCCAGTGCAGACGGCCCCGTGTCAGAGGCGGACAGTGCCACACTCCTCCTTCCTCCCAGTCCACCACCTCCACCTCCCATCCACCCACCTCCCCCAGGAGCAGGCTGGGTGGGGGCCAAGAGTGAGACACAAACAGACAGTGGGGTCGCTAAAGGCTAATTAATTTCTTTTCATAATTTCTTATGCAGCAGGGCAATCCATTAGATATGGCTGGTTATAAATCATTCTTGTTCCGTAGTGCTGGCGTGTGGCGGTCTGTGTGTGTGCTTTTGGGTAGCAGAAAGCCACTTTGAAGGGATAAGCGAGGATGTGAGTACATTTGTGCTTTTGGCCCTATACGTGTCTTACTGTCATTCCGTCATTCAGACAGAACACCACCTGTGCACTGCTGGTGTGAACCGAGAACCCAAGAGCTGCTTGGAACCGTTTTTGCTGTGTGTCTTCAGTTCCCAGCAGTCACGGATAAGGACTCCTCCTGTATGGTCACACCATCCTTAACAGCACACACTCTTCATAAGTGCATTTTCATTTCCTGTACGTAGGTACTCCAAACGTGCTATGATTATACACACACACATACATACACACACACCCATCTGCTGCAGCTCTTCTTGTGAGGGGATGGCAGACATTAAACAAGGTGTGTGTGTGTGTGTGTGTGTGTGTGTGTGTGTGTGTGTGGAGACACTAGCAGACACAGCTATTCTTTGCAGCCGTTGTCTGAGAGCACTTTCAACTCTCCAAATCAAAGCGGAAGAAGACTATTCCTCTTCTGTCAGCTCTCCTGCCTTCCTGCTCTCTCTCTGTCGTCTTCCCGTCCCCGTCATTCAGCCCGGCCCCCTCACATGCTCTGCTGCGCCACAGATCACCTTCCCTTTCATTTTTGCTCTGAGGGTCCATTTCTCACTGTAGCAGAGCAGAGAAGCAGGAGGCGGTCAGAGTAGTTGTTAGTAGAGCCATTACACTAAACCCTCCGGCATCACACACACACCTACATGGAGGTGGGGGAGGGGAGTCCTGAGGAGATAATGAGTGTCTGATTGCCTTGAGATTACATGCATTTTCCCATTCATACAAGCACATTGTTTCTCACACAGGAACAACACTGCGTATATGCATTTGTTCAACCTAGGTAGTCTGAAATGCGCACACACGCACACACACACACACACACACACACACACACACACACACACACACACACACACACACACACACACACACACACCTCTTTGACCACTCAAGCCCTTGGTGTTCTGAGAAGCTCTTTCTAGGCATGTTTCTGGGGGAGACTGATTTATTCTGAGATAACGTACAGTCAGAAATGCCCTCATGATAATAAATCAGTTGGGACTACACCATACCTAATGGCCTGGAAACTTGATTTCCTGCCACTTCAGCTATTCTCCAAACCAACCCAGTCAGATTAGTGCTGAATTACGAGGCATGGTGACTCAAATGCACACACACACACACACACACACACACACACACACACACACACACACACACACACACACACACACACACACACACACACACACAGGTAGGTAGGAGACGAATTACAAAAACTAGTGTATGCAAACATACTATCGGCGCCCCCGGTTGCGAAAGTAACGTAAATTGTTGACTGGGGTGTGGTGAACGCAAGATGGACACAAATTAAGTATTATATCTCATCGATTTGGTGCCCCCTCTAGTGCAGCGTCCCTATGCGTCGCATACGCTGCATACCCCCTTTTTGCGCCACTGCGTGAGAGTACATGTCCAAGTGTGTGCACAAGAAGCAGTGAGGTGTGTGTGTGTGTGTGTGGGGGGGGGGGACTTCACACGATTGCTCATGCCACACTTTTCCCTCCAAGTTAAACTGAGTGTTTCCCGTTAAGCGTGCAGGAAATGCGCAGTGGGGCCTTTTTTTTGCTTATTTGCTAACGTGGCCACACCGACTTCCAGCATCAATCCAGCTGTCCCAGCGATGGCCTGCGGTGTGGGCCGGAACAGGGCCCGCCTCAGCTCCACACGCCTGGCAGGACGCAGGAGGTTAAACGCTGCCTAGCCCTAGCACCTTTCATATTACTATGCTATTAGTGAAAAGTGCTGAGAGCTTCTCAACTGCTAAATGGCTGCCCTAGGAAAGCTGCTCTCAGGGCCTGAGGTATAATCATGCTATAACCCCCAGTGAGAATTTAGCACATACTTAATGTTTACGCTAGCACGACAGTTCGTAAAGGTGTCTGGGCTACTCTGTGCTGCAATTGTGGTAGTTTTTTTTTCTACAATTTGTACTTTTTTTTTTTTAAGAGTTTTTCTTTTTACTACTGGCTATTAACTGGAAGAGTGTCTTTAAATCTTTAAAGAGTATCTTTTACCTCAAAGTTTTGTCTTAATTTTGGTCAGTCCATCATCATTTGTGGGGTTATTTGTTACCACACAATAGCTATAACCCTGGGTATGAGAAAATGCACTTTCTCCATAGAATATGAAGCCATTGTAGTCTTATGGAGCTCCACTCTGTATAACATGGCTGGGAGACTCAGTTATTGACTTGGCTCACTAGAACTACAACACCTTCTCATAGCTTCAGGTCCAGAATCAGTTCTAAAATGGACATTTTTCTCAGTACTCCATCATCAAAACCCAAACCACTAAACATTTCTACTATATCTCTGCTCCACAAATTGCGGCATTATGTTTCTATTCCAGCATTAGTGGGGACATCCTGAGTGTGAGGACGGGTGTGGATGAGGGTGGAAGTGATGAGAAGAGTGGACTGATGTGTTTGGAGGAGCCTTGAGCAATGTAGATCCACTCTGGGTTTGCTCTCTCTAGACACAGGCATTAATAGACCCCGGCTGGATTATCAGGGTGGATGAAACTATTTCTCACTGACTAATCTCTTCTAAACTCACTGACTAATCTAATTACACTTGCAGCGGGAGCTAAGGCAGCTGTCCCTCCAGGGGGCCCATGCTGCAGGCAGCTGAGTCACAGAGATGTGGAGAAATCCAGGGAGATAGCACAAGGGTGTGGGCATACGCATCAACACAGATGAAACGCCTTCAAGTCAAACGTTCACATTGAACGTTTGCACGTCAAAACCTCAAGTTTCCTATATTGTACATTTCACAGCACATTGATTCTAGCTGACACTAACAGTCATGCAGAGAAGGAACCCAAATGGCAATAAATATCATGGGAGGACCTTGCAGCTATTGTACATCATCAGCACTTACTAACTGGGACCTGGGGGGTGGTGTGGGGGTGGAGGCAGGCAGGCGGGCTGCATGACCCTGCTGTTGGGTGCTGTGAGCTGATAAGTCCCCTCTCGCTCAGCACTGGGGCCTGTAACACTGCACAGGACAGCAGACATACTGGGCATAAACACACACGCTCCAGTGTCTCTTGCAGCACAGGTGCACACATGCCACCCTCACTCAGAAGCCACCCCCCCCCCCCTTTATTTTATTTTATTCTTTCCAAGCCTGGAATCGATATGTGCATATGTATCTGCATGGGAGCTGTTTATCACAGTGTTTCTGATTTAGATAACACTGCAGTTCTAATTCCTCTGATATCACCCTCTCAGATCAATTTCCCCATTTGCCTTTATCTCCCTACTGCAATACATCAAACAGCAGAAGTACCATGGTAATGAAGCTAGTGACCAAACACCTTCTGGCAAAACACTGGAGCACAGAAACAAGGGGGTGGTGTCTCATCAAAACCAGAAACACAGAAAGTGTAGATCCACACAAGAGAAGACAGTATGCCCTCAGATTACCCTTCCAAAGCTCTGGCTCTGCAGCCATACAACAGCCTGGACAGAAACACTGCATTCTGGGAAGCTGAAAGGTCCAGGCTGAGCGGAACGCCATGTAGCACAGAAAAATGTATAAGAGCATCCTTGTTTGTACGCTGAATGTGAGTCTGTGCGAAGGAATGTTGTTGTTACTAATAATGTCATGATGAATCTAAACCATTTCATTACTTCATTACTACAGGTCAGTAGACAGAGCAGGAGCTGTAGAAGAGAGGAGCACCACAGCTGTAAAGGTGCGAAGAGACTTTTATGGAGACAAAAGAGTCCATCAACATGCAGCGGCTAGCACAGGCTCTGTGGTCAGCGCTGGCCGTTTTCTTGTGTCCTATTGATCTGTGTCATTACACAAAGGGGGGTGCCTCATTGATTAATGTCCTCAACCACGCTGAAGCTATTACACGCTCAACCACTCTAAGTACCCACGTACACACCTCAGCTAATTATCGTCCAGTGGCTTTGCACGCACCTATACACACACACAAAGAAACACAGGTTCCCAGCAGTTGGGCTCTGATGCATGAAAGGACATTGAAAATGACTGTTCTGAAAACACATGTTCCACCGCAAACACACAAACAGATGGCTAAAGCTTCTGATTGACAGGGGATTTGTAAGGGGTTTATACTGTATGCACACCACGATGTCACGCCAGTCCACGTTTGATGACTCTTACACGCTGGCTCATGATTTACTGAAGGTGACAAGAGGCAGCCGTATCGATCTAAACACCCACTGATCTGCAGTGAACAAACTCCAGCATCCCTCAGGAGAAGAGCACAAGTTGCAATCTCTCTATCAGTTCTCTCTCAGCCTGGTTTACCCTCTGCCTCAATCATCATCCAGGATAAAAAAGTGTTTTTCTCTAAACCAGCGACTGAAGAAGTAGTAGCGGCTGTGATCATAACAATTTATTTACATTTGACAGGTTTCCATCACAGAGGAGATACAGCTGAAAATGATCAGCACCCTTATACACACCCTCCATGAGGCAATTTAGAGGATGAATGGATATGGTTTGTGTGGCTGGAACACTATTGAGTTAGATTAGTATCAGTTTATTGCACTATATTGACCGTGATATGGCACTTTGGGTTAGGGCGGGTCTGCAGTTGCAGGGAGAGTCAACCTGAAGATCACCCAAGGGGCTCTGGGGACTGAACTTATATTGCCACAGTCACAGAAGAAGCCATTCAAATAAATGGGCATCGTGTAATGACAATCAATAGCAGGTTTTTTTTTCAGTTAAGCAGATCAATAAAGTGATGTAGTGCATTCGTGTTTGTAAAACATAACCTATGCTACATTTCATACTGAACATGGCAATAACTCAAACGGTGACATGCTCATCTAACTGACTGTGTTCAGTCAACTGACCAGATGAAAAGCAGTTTGACTGTGTGAGGATGTGCAGACTCCATGTACATCATTCATCATCCGTTGCTTCAGTAAAATTCTCCACTGAAGGGCAGAAGTTGCTCTAATTCACTAGTCTATTTCTTCAGCATTTTAATTTTTATTCTTCAGACATACTTTTAGCTTTATTATGTGTGTCCAATTAATAATCACAAAATGGACAAACACTGCACAAGGAGACAGAAGGCACATTAGTCCTGTGGCTATAACGCTAATCTAGAAATATGAAGTTGAGGGTGCTCGACAAATGAGAAAAAAGGTCTTGTAAGAAATTACAACATTAGCAACTGTTTTAAAGTACTAAAGGGAACCTCATAAGACCTGGTTTATATAAACTAGGGGAACATCTTTTAGGCTCTGAATGTCTCTGCAAATCGGTCTTTTCTACCTCTCCTGAAAATGGCTCTAATGAAAAGGAGTTAAAGTGTTCCACAGTGATAAGAGGTGAGCTGCTGAGAGCTTCTGTATCATCACAACACTACTGCACCGTCAGCTCCAAATGCATGCTGGGAAAAATAGCACATCAGAGGTGAAAAGGTAGGGAAAAAGTAACACAACACACTATAACTGATTGGCTGTGATGTAGTCAAGAATGATTGGGTGGTTAGTTCATGATAATACTACACCCATGCAAGCACGCGCTCACACACGCACGCACGCACACACACACACACACACACACACACACACACACACACACACACACACACACACACACACACACACACACACACACACACTATAAGAGAAAACCTTTTGCATGAGTGAAGTCACCATGTTAAATTGTGTGCCCTTTGGAGGAGCGATCCAAAGGCTGAGGGGGGAATGAGAGATGACTCAGACTGTCCTGCAGCTGTTACAGGGTGTGGCCCCCCTGTGGCATCTCATGGCATGGACCATAGGCCTCGCCACGGCAACAGCCGCCTCACTGACCCCTAACGGCATGCTTAACTCAACCATTTACATTGACAAGTACACGACAATGACAAAAATAATTATTACAAAACAAGACAAACAGGCCAAACATCACAGCTACAACATGGAAGACATGAGACCTTCATTTAGCTTGTACATTTCACATGTACATGGGATTTGCTCATGAACTCACAGTGTTCAGTTGTACTAAAGTCAGATGACCTTTGTGGTGGTTAAAGTGGACAGACTGACGAAGAGCTCCATAAAAGCATGCGAGAGCCTCCCTACGGAGAGATTAATGGAGCCGTATGGGGAGATCTCCGGGATGATAACAGCCAAGCAGCCACACTGCATACTAAATCTACAGGACAACCAGTATAAGTCCATATACCAGTTTGCTTTGACCTTGAGAATGATTTTGCAGTACTCGTGTGGATATTGGGAAGATGTTGAACTGTAACCATCTCAGCCTTCAAGCATTAAGGATGCATTTCCGAAGCTCCACAGATATTTTATATCCTATACATAGTGCACCGTAAATTTGAGAAACCATTTTTTGAAAACTACTTTATACACAAACTCAGCCCTATCTCAAAGAGGACAGAACTGTCATGACTAACCTTGCTGTGTAGGAACTAAAGACATAATCTGGCTTTTAAATCAAGACCAGGCTAGAGGTGTGCACGGAGATTAAAGCACTAAAGGAATATTACTGTAATTAAAACAGGTTCATGATGGCCAGATGTGAAGCGTGCTTGTACATTCAGGAAAAAATGCCTGCCAGCTAATCTGATTATGTGACAGATGAGTAAATCTCGCAGTTAAATATGCAAGGACAATTTAAGGTCAAAACAAACAAAAATGTTCTCCACTCCTCTATTCTCACCAAAATGCAACACAAGCAACATTCTTAAAGACATAATACAGTCATGGTGTGTCCGTTGCTCTCAGTTCTAGTTTGGGAAGGTTCTTGCATAGAAACACTTAGATGAATGTTGCTATGAAGGCTTGAGTCTGAAGTGGGATGAGCTTGTGTAAAATGCAACTCCAGAGACCATCTATAGCACACGTTCACAGGAAGCTGTCGGATATATCCTTTAGTCCACTTTGAAAAGAGGTTTTTAAATTTACTTAACTTGCAAATAACAATATTGTTTTTGGTATAATTGGAAGGCTTAGAGAAGTCCCAGGATATATGAGAAATCAGTCAAACATTTGGGTAATACTTCATAATACAGCCCATGTTAGAACCTACGATGTAACTTCCCCATATGAATCAGTACATATACAATACTTATCAGCTCCTACTGGCACTTTAAATGGTACAGAAACTGCTGATCTGCTGGTATTTTCACATACAACCATCTCTCGGGTTTACAGACACTTTTTTACAGGTCCAAAGATGAAAAGATCCAGTTAGTGGCAAATCTCTGAAAATACCATAGTGATGCTAGAGTTCAGAGGAGACAGGCCAGACTGCATAATAATAACCATTCGTTACAACTTAGGGATACAGAGGAACATCTTGAAATGTACAACACGTTGAACCTTGAAGATGGGCTATAGCAGCAGACCATACGAGGTGCCACTTCTGTCCTTTAAGAACAGGCAACAGAGGCTACAATTGTCAGTTGGCCATAATTGGACAACAGAAGACTGGAAAAACATTACCTGGTCTGATGAGACTTTCTGCTGCAACATTCATACGGTAGGGTCAGAATTTGGTGTCAACAACGTGAAAGCATGGGGTCTGTCCTGCCTCATATCAGCAGTTCAGCCTGCTGCTTGTTGTGTGCTGGTGTGTGGAATATTTTCTCTGCCTTAATACCAACCGAGCATCATGTAAATGTCAAGGCTACCTGAGAATTGTTGCTGACCATGTCCAACCTTTTATGGCTACAGTGTAAACATTTTGATGGTTACTTCAAGCAGAAAAACATACCATGTCACAAAGCTCAAATCTGGTTTGAGCATGAGAGTAAGTTCACTGCACTCAAATGTCCTCCAGAGCCACACCCATGAATCAGATGGAACAGGAGATTCACTTTGTTCACAGCCGACAAATCTGCAGCAACTATGTGAACATTTCAGTGTGGTGGACCAGCATCTCTGAGGAACGTTTCTAGCACCGTGCTCAATCTTTGCCATGAAGAATTAAGGCAGTTCTGAAGGCAAAATGGCGACCAACTCGGTCTCCTAGCAGCGTCCTCACTGCTACCCGTTGAGTTCTTCCCTCAGGTCTTCCTTTCTTTCCAACATACCGTGGTTCTCCTGCCTCAGACCTACTGCTTAAAGGGGAGAGTCAGGATCCCCACACCTGTTCCTTTGTTCCCAATTGGCTTGTACTCTTTATGTCTCCGCCCAAGTACCGGCTGTCAATCATCACTTGCACCTGTCTCATTAGTTAGGCAATCATTGTCTGTGTAGCGTTCACATTCCCTTTGTGATGCTGTCTTTCTCGTGTTTACATACATTTCCTATCTTCATTTTATTAGCCTCTTGTTTTCTGCTTAGCTTCTTCTGTTGTTCTGTTGATGTTTGTTTTCTAGCCTGTGCTCAGGTTACCATTATGGACTTGCCTACAAGTACCTGTCAGCCTTTGTTTTGACCAGCTCTGTCCTCACTGACAATGTCTCCTGGAAAAGCCATAACACTGCTATCTGCATCCTGTCACCTATCAGTCCAACATTACGCGTACGTTAAAGCTGGAATATTTTCTATTACTGCAGAATGACTATATGATCGAGGTGCCGTGCACACAGAATGAGAAGAGGACACAATAGAGGGAGGAAACCAACAGCTGTAATGCAGAGACAGGAGAGAGTTGCAAAACAAACGATAATGTCTGAGGAAATTACACATCGCAGAGAAACACAAATTCCACTTGGTTTATCAGTCCTATCAAAAATGGAAATGCTAGGGTTTGACTTGGCTTGCTGAACGCTTCATATTGAAACTCAAATTATTTATGCAAAGGCAATCACTCACAGAGCCACATGATAAGAAAGGCTCCAGCATCTGCTGTGAGAGCGTTCTCTCTCGGTAGGGTGCTGGTGGGGGGGGGTCTGTATGTGGGTGTATTTCAGCTCCATTCAACACTCGTGCGTGATTGGGCTTCGGGGCAGAGGTGATGGATATGAACACATTGCAACCGTGACATCTCACTGTAAATCATCGCCATGCACACAAAGGGATCGTGCCATAATTATGCGTTATTAGGTTGGCTCTAATGGTGAATGTTTTAGTAGTGGCTGTAAACATGTCTACACCAATATATATTGTACAGTACATTACATATGCATGTGCACTCACACAAACGCACATATACACACAGCCACATAAGCTACAATGTCTTATTCCTCAACACAGCCCTCTGTGGCCTGCTTTTTGCTGCCCGTCACCTGCTCTGTGATAAAGGTAAGTCTCATAGCTCCAGAAGTACCACTCCGTCTCACCCTCAGAGAGCAACTCTTTTAAACCAGACACCTTTTAATCCACAACACACCCTCCACACTCAACTATGACTCACAGGAGCTCTGTCCCAAATCACAAGGATTAAAGTGCTCCCTTTGCTCGCCCTCAGTAGAACCTGTGTGGAATTATGATTATGCCAGTGGCTGGCTGCTTGATAAAACTATTCTGTGTCAGTTCAGACAATAAGATTTAAGAACGCAAAGTATCACTAAAATAGGAACACGTCAACCCAAGCACATCCTCACCAGACAGGAAGCACTTCACATGAACTCAGACAGGCACCATTTTAAAAATGGGCGACAGTGTTGGAGTGGGTGAGACAGACTGGGTGAAGACCTAATTGGAAACTTCAGAAAGATCAAAGAGTGCCATTAACTCTATTGTGGTGTGCAGTTAATGTGATGAGCCCAGGCTAAATTAAAGTGAAGTCATTTGCATGGATTATGCCCACGACCCCCACCGAGGGATGCTAGGTTAAAGATGAACCCATGGCCCAGCAGCGTTGGCACGGATCAGATACGAAGGTAAAGCTAAACATTATACATTTACCGAACGAGTGTGCATGTGTGTGGGGAGAGGGAGATCTGTATGAGATCACCATTTATGAATTTGAGACAGAAGTGCAGAGCAGTAAAGAGAGGGATAAACGGTTCTGGTGGAATAATGACCTGCCACTCACGAGAGTCTCAGGAGAGCTGGCTGGGGTTTAGCTGTTGACAGACAGTTCTGACATTTGCCCACTCACCCTCTGAGTGGGCTCTGGAGTCTTGGTGGGAGGCAAAGTGGACCTGTGCACAGAAGAGCTCCCAAAACGTATCTAGAGCCCCTCAAACACACACACACACACACACACCATGACACAAACACACACACACACACACACACACACACACACACACACACACACACACACACACACACACCACGACACAAACACACACGCGCATTCTTTGCTATGTGTTCACAGTCTGTCGTGCAAGCTCACTTTCTGTCCTCCTTCGAACCCCAGACTAACACACAAAACACAGCACCACAATCAGCAATTAGCCATGCATGCTGCATTCAGGGGTCTGGAGCGCAAGATGGCAGCACTCTGATTGGTCCAGATAGAGCTGATGAGGGCTCGGTCAAGGCCATGCAGCAAACACAAGGGGTTCACAAAAGTCCAATGTGAACTGAAGCATAGCGCCAACCAACAGCTATTAAACTCAGATAAATGAAATGAACTTCATGCTGCTCCCGAAAGCAATGCAATATGGGAAGGGGGGGGGGGGGGGGGGACACACTACTGACCTGTCTGTCTGCCTCTGTCTCTATTATATGGAAATTCTGTCTGAACAGTAAGAAGTGATTGGAGAGAAACTTTGGCCAGTAGCAAAACAGACAAATGTCTTGCTCTCGGTATACAACATATGACTATACGAGTGTGCATGTGTGTGTGTGTGTGTGTGTCTACAGATATGTCATTAATGCAGTGTTCATCAGTATTAAAATACCTTGCTACTGGAAATGACAAATCCTTAATTCTGATGGTCCAAAGGTCTCCACCAAACCAGCAAGCCTTCTCTTGGTTTCTCCAGTATAAATCTGATTACATCTCTTGTGAGTAATTCAGCAGACAACTCCTGCTGTGGTGCATGATGAGTGGGTGATGACAATTGATCCTTTCGTGCCAGTTATTTTAGTGCCTGTGTTAATACATTTACAAGTAGCACATCTAGATCACCTGGTTTACAGTACCACAGTTATTATACAAACGGTCATTTATCACACTCTCAACATGAACGTCTTTGATGTTTATGTCTCCTCTGTAGGAGATTAGTGGAGGACCCTTAAAAAAGGGTCCTGTCTCTGTCTCATCCTGGAGCATTCTAATGCGCTTAAGTATATTACCAACTTAAAGTCAGCACCAAAGAAATTCTTGTTCTCTTAACAGCAGGTTGTTTATAGGTCAGTGTATCCACTCTCTGAACAGGTAAAACATGAGCAAAAGCATAATCTAGGACTTCCTAAGGAAATCCGGGTTTGAACATTTTCATGCCTTTCCATACTTGATTCTCACTGCAAATGCGCTTAAGTCTGAGTAGCTGTGAGTACGGGATTGAGTTTTTGTGTAAGCTGTGGAATGTGAAGAATTGTATTTCAGATTGGAATGAGAGTTCATAGGTTGGTAGTAGATGGTGGTATTTAAACAAGAATTTGCAAACTTCAGTGAAACATCCCAAATGGTTCCTCTCATGCCAGGATGTGCTATATTCCATGTGTATTCAAGAGCTGGTGGAACTTGGAGAACGAAGAAATGAACAGTTGGAGCTCTTCTAATGTGCATGTAGCTATACCAAAAAATGTCGTAATAAGGGTCCAGGTTTCTCAACGAATCAGACTGATGTGTACTGATACTAATGACCGTATCCTCAGGCTGCACATGTGTGTTCTACAGTAGTGGAATAAGTGGCAGAATAGCAGCAGAAGTCCTGTCCAGAGGGCACAAGTGACAGTGTGCAGTAGTTGAGTGGGGGGTGGGGGGGAGGTTGTAGGGTCATGGGTCAAATAGAGTCATGCTTGATTGGCCCACACTTTGCATTAATTAACATAACCTTGCTGTCAGGGAGGAAATACAGCCAAATGAAAAGAGAAGGTCACTTCTCACCATTACTTGAGTACTGCATATTAAAACAACACACACACACACACACACCACACACACACACCTCACTCACTCACTCACTCACTCACTCACTCACTCACTCACTCACTCACTCACACACACACACACTCTTGGTTCAAATGAAAAGGCATCTTCATAGCCCACTTTCTTCCTCCCTGCATTGATGTTCTCTTTTCCAAAACCCATCAGAGCAATACAACGTTATCCAGGACATCAGTGGATCAACCCAGCAGGTGAGGCCTCCATTACTGCAGTCTGCGTACTCTGGGTCAGTCTCCCGGTGTAGCAGCATGCTAATCATACAGGTTGTAGAGCTCCAACCTCCCCTGAGCTGCCCCACTGCCCCACTGGACCTCCCCCCACACACCTCCCCAGTCCCAGTCAGCCTCCCCGTGCAGGAGAGTAAGGCCGTGCCATGATTCATCCTTATCAAGCCGGACGTGGTCACTTTGGGAATAGGGTACGAGCGTTTGTGTAACTGCTTTTGACTGCACAATGCTGGCAAAATGATTCACATAATAATTTTAGTATAATAGATTCAGACTGTATGATGTATTTCCCCTGTCAGCAGTTTTGACTGGCCAAGTGCAGGAGGTGAGATAAGGTTGGAGAAAAATGACACTGGAATATCACACATGGGGGGAAACGTGCGTGTCCACGTGATGTGGGTAGGGTTGGAGGATGATGATGATGATGATGATGATGATCAAATGGATACCACACCTTCATTTGTTAATTTGATCCGTTGCCTCTAGCTGATAATTAGAAAATGCAGTGGGTTTAATGGCTTTGTCTGAGATGGTCAGCATCCTCTCCAAATACTCCATGCATATTATGAATGGTTTTAAGTAGCAGTGATTGACTGAGAGACACCAGGCACATAACTATGTGGAATGTAATAACCACAGCAATTATAGCAACTATTGACACTCAGTAATAGTTTTGCATCCATACTATGTCCAAACAAATTAGTTGCACTGGGGAAGAAATGAAGCCAAAAATTGTGAGGCTTATAATTCTAATATTTCTGTGCTATGACCAGCGGTAGTGGGTAGAATTAGTCACTTAGAGAGACAGGTCTTAAAGAGCTGCTTCATACATTTATATTGCTTTTATATTACAAACAAATGCAATATTACAAATGAGCACATGCGCACACACACACACACACACACACACACACACACACACACACACACACACACACACACACGAACATACACGCGTATACACACACGCAGGATGGAGAGT
Organism: Brachyhypopomus gauderio; assembly: GCF_052324685.1. NCBI lineage: Eukaryota > Metazoa > Chordata > Actinopteri > Gymnotiformes > Hypopomidae > Brachyhypopomus > Brachyhypopomus gauderio. The sequence goes on from NC_135212.1 coordinate 26,746,110, forward strand.
GATTTATCCACGCGGCTCTGCACTGAAGAATTGTGCCTGCAGCACCCGATGTGGACGCTGATCCCTGCCTGGCTGGGAGGCCCACACCGGGGGGCGTGTCCAGTAGTAGAGCCGTTAACCCCGCGCTGACCTCTGCTCCTGCAGCTCTGCTCACTGGGGACTTTCATGAGGCCATCCAGCAGTCCCTCACACTGGAGATTAGTCACCGAGAGGCACATGGCCAAACTCTGCAGTTTCCCTCTCTGCTCTGCTGGAAAATGAGGATCCAATTCAGCACAGTGGCGTATAGTGGCCTACATCGCAATGGGTCCTTCAATGAACACTATTCACAGCCCAGCTGAATCTGCCAAAAGTTGTTTTAATGAAACGTGAACTTATTTCTGAGTCAAAAGCTAAACACTTGATTTCTACTAACACTTAACCATTCTACTAGTCCAATTGCAGTAATGATCCAGTATGTGAGCCTTTGGTTTTCTGAACGGAGGTGAAATACTTTTATTTGTTTATTTGTTCACTACCTTGTTTTCCCCTGGGAGAAATTCAGTAGAATAGACTGTAATGTATGGCTGCATCGATCAGATGATCCCCAGGGCTCCAACACTCCGATGCTTTAAACAGATTAAATGACTTATTATCTCCCTGTCAACAGCCTGTCTGGTCAAAGCCTGTGTTTGTAGCTGTGGGGCCAATAGAAGAAGGGAAAAGGTGAGAGAGTACAGGTGTGTGCTGTGTGCGCACATGTAGGACGGAGTGTGTCTCCAAACGCGTGTTGTGTTTGTCTCGACTAACAGCCGTAAGCCAGGGTGCATCACGTGTGTGCGTGCGTGTGTGTGTGTGTGTGTGTGTGTGTGTGTGTGTGTGTGTGTGTGTGTGTGTGTGTGTGTGTGTGTAGCACTGCAGGGGCCTGTCCTGTATCAGTGCCCGAGGGTCTCCAAGCCCATTTCCTTTGCCCCACTGTGATAAGTTTGCCTGTCAGATTTGCCCAACACCACAATATTTTTGATAAGGTTCGCTGCTAGTTTTCTCCACCTCTGGCACCGAGATCAATTTGAGATTGATTCGGAGTGCCCCGCTGCAGCCAGTTGTGAGATCAATTTGAGATGGATTGTTCACACCGGGGGGCTAACGGCATGCAGTTCAACTCCCCCTGTTCTGTACCCAGCCCCCCCTCCCTGTGTCTCTCTGTCGGCATTGGTAGGAATGACTCCATTAGCCTAGACCCTTGCCCTAGCACTGTGATAACCTGAAGGCATAGATGAATGATCTGATTGGAAATATACACTGTGAAGGGAAGAGCAAGTGATTCTGGACAGATGGACTCTGCCGTCTGTGGACGTGGCGGCTTCTGACGGATGCGGCCACGCCGCTACGCTCTGGGTCAGAACCTTTATCTACACGCCTGACAAGTCACATGGGCCAGCAAGCGCTGACAGCATGGCATTTCTCTTCATACCTGCAACTGGGGACAATGATCAGAAAGGCTCCAAACACAACCGTGTCTACTTGTACAAACAAAACATGAGAAGTGCAAAGTAAAAGAAAAAGCTTGTTCTTCTGCGTAACTGACGTAGCTGGCTTTGGAACATCATCTAACGGTGTAACTTCAGTCTCCAGTCTGAGGGGCGGCACAAAGTCAGTAAACACATAAGCTGCCATAACACCCAAGCAGAGACAGGCCAGTAAATAACAGATCCCCAAACGTGAGCCGTCTCCCCACGGACGCTGTTGATTTAAGGTGGGTCACCAGTTTCCCCCCCTTCTGCACTATATCCGTACTAGCCTCAGGGAGCGCCAGGCTGGGTCGCATGGCTCTGTTGGGCTGTCATGAGAAGAGCCAGGACCATGGAGGACCAAAGACCCGCCTGTATGAGCACAGTACGGCAGTGCTCCCCTGGCTATTAACCAGCCAGTGGCCTCAGCAGAAGAGCCCAGCGCAGTAAGAGGACCCCTCCCGCTGGGCCACCTCATTAAGAATAAAAGGTTTTTTCAGGCATCCGACCCCAGTACCGCAATGCCCAGCATGGCTCTCAACAACAGCTTGACCCAATGCTGAGATCTTTCTCTCCCTCTATCTCTTTCTTGCTTGATGTGTCTCTCTCTGTCTCTCTCCCTCCTCAGGCCCTTGGTGCTTGCGACAGATGGAGTGGGACCATTATTCTGGCCTTGCAGCCGGTCTTGCCTGACCAGACTGTCGTCTCCACTGGAGGTAATGAAAACAGATGACGGCATGCTGGAAGAATGGGGCACGGGGACCGAAGCCATCCTGCACCACACACGCAGCACGAGATTGTCGAACAGTAATCAGGACATACCATAACCCAGTGCGCAGAGAACGCTACTAATACACCCTCTATAGGAGCAGCTTCAAAGCATACGTTTGGACTGTCCGTGGAGTAATACCCGTTGATGGATAGTGTAGCCTTGCACTGGTAAGACGGTCACTATGACAGTCAAGCCATAACAGCTCCTGGTCTCACTGTTTTGACAGTTTGGACAAAGGGCGCCTCACAGCACAAATTTTAAGCATAACTCCAAGACCTCTGTGGAATTCCACTTCATGCCATCTCAAATCCCCAGGACTAGCCTGCCCGCCCGCCGCCCCCCAGACAGGCACAGATATTTATAAGATACACACACCCACATGTCCTGGCTGCGTTCACAGTGGAGATCTTCTGCTTATGTGGATCTACACACAGACATTCTCATCTCTCGCGATGCCCCTCACATTCTTGTCCATCATGTCGTTCAATCAACACAAATACCTCCATGTGTCTGAAAGTTGATCTCAGGATTAGGCAATGCAAGGTACACCAGGTGTCAATGTTTAAAAAAAAGATGCTGCCACTCTCCACTGCATTGCTCATATCTGCTGAATAAAGACATCTAATATAGCTTGGTAAGCGCATTTCAAATGGTTTGTGTGTGTGTGTGTGCATGTGTGTATGTATGTGTGTGCATGCATGCGAGTGCATAGGTGTGTGTTTGGAGCATTTGGGAATGCAGTAAAAGCCTCTGAGCTTGTGCGTTGGCATTGGGGCGTAGATGCACCTGCATTTACATCCTGCTTGACCTTTGTGACGGAGCTCTGGAGCGGAATTAAAACTGCAGCATCTGCACTGCTGCAACTGGAACTCAGTGCACCAGCAGACACCACCCACACCACCCACACACCTACATCCCCATCCACACCACCCACACACCTACATCCCCAACCACACCACCCACACACCTACAACCCCATCCACCTCACCCACACACCTACATCCCCAACCACACCACCCACACACCTACAACCCCACCCACACACCTACAACCCCATCCACACCACCCACACACCTACATCCCCAACCACACCACCCACACACCTACATCCCCAACCACACACCTACAACTCCACCCACACCACCCACACACCTACATCCCCATCCACACCACCCACACACCTACAACTCCACCCACACCACCCCCACCACCCAACAGCCATGTATGCACAGCCCCATCCACACCACCCAACTGTAAGGTAGGCTGGATGCAATTGCAGGAGATGATATGATGATTAATGAAGAGAATTAGCAAAAAGGAAATGATAACACTAATCAAATGAAAGTAAAACCAAACTAAAGATAAAACAGACACAAAACACCAGACAATATGGAGACACTGAGTGGGAAACAATCAGAAAAATGAAACTTGGAGAGAACCAACAAACACACAGCTAAACATGAGAACTACACGACGGAATAACCATGAACACAGAGCTAGGAACTAGAGCACTGATTATGGAGGAACAACAAAGAACAGCAAAAGACAGAACTTACATCACACATACAGTGTCCACAAGACTCACTAGATGTTCAGGATAGCACAGAATTCACAATATTCACAATAACCAACAAACTTGGCTGGAACACACAGGGTTTAAATACACAAACCAAAAGAGAAATAAAACAAGCGACAGAGCTGAAAATGATAATCAAGGCAGGGACACAAGGTACAGGGGCGTGGCAGACCGAAGGGAAGCCAAGAAAACCAAAAAGGCAGAACTAAACACATGACAACAAGACGGGTGGAGGGTGGAGTCATATGTGACACCAACAACCACGTCCACAACCCCATCCACACCTCCCAACACCCACATACCCACAGATCCCAACCGCACCACCCAGGAATAACCTCCACAGGAGCAGCAGGGCATGAGAGCCTCTCCTCCACCCACAACAGCTCCTGTCCCTACGATTATCCATCCCATCTTCCCTGTTGGTGAAACAGGCCATGCATGAGAATGAAGGCAGATGAAGCAGAGCACATGTTCTAAAGTGCAGCCTCAAAAGCCCCCTGGTCTGTGCAAAAACATCAGCGGTCTCAGGAGGACCCTGCGGTGTGCACTGGAGCAGGTTGATCCCTGAGGGACCTCCAGCCTCAGGAGGTGTCCAAGTCGTGTCTGCACCAACGTTCTCACTCTGGCCTCACCGCAGCTGAACCACGGGGCACATCAGCTACAGACATGGCAGTCCAACATGATGCCCCACACCTGGGTGCATGCTTCGCACACACACACACACACACACACACACACACAGGAGCGCAGACTGAGACAGGAGACCATCACATGCATACAAATACAAGCACACCCACATTTTCTCACCACTTGGTGTGAGGGCATGGATGATCCATTACAACGGTGAGGATAGTTTAAGCAAAGGCAGACTAAACGATGTGTCCATTTTAGATGCCACTGTTGAGAGCAGTACAGTAGGCTATAGGCCATGAAAGGTAGAGATGGAGAGAGGTAGAGAGGGAAAGAGGTAGGGGGAGAGAGGTAGAGATGTAAAGAGGTAGAGAGGGAGAGGAAGTGCATGCATGTCACTTAGCACAGAAACAGACTGCGATGTGCCTGCTGCTCCCCCTGAATCTCTGTTCAGGGTCCCAGAGGAGATGAATCCAATCTTCTTCTGCTGCTGTTCCTCCCAGTCTCTACAAGCCACACTGCACCAACTGAGACCATCAGCATAGCAACAGAAGCGAACTGCAGGCTATGCTTGGAGAAACCAGCCCCTCACAGCATGCAAGCTGTTCACTGAGATGACCAGAAAGAGCAGAAACCAACCTCTGGAGGTGAATTCTGAATTTCTCTGAGGTGCCGGGGTGAATTCTGAATATCATTCAGGGTACTGGGGTGACTTTTGAGGCCAGTGTTAATTGTGCTTCTTGAGTTTAAATTGAGGCTCAAGTTTTCAAGTGTGTTTGTGGGAGTCAAAAGTTCACGGTGAGCCCTGGCAGATGGGGGGGGCAGGGGGCGGGGCTGCAGTGTAGAGGCGGGGCCGGCGGCCGACCCACACTCACCCGTACAGCATGCCGCTCGGCCTCTTGCTTCCCGCTGTCTTCGCGCGGCTCGATGTCAGCTCTCCGGTCATGCTCATGTCTGCAGGAAAATCAACAAACAGCAGTCAGACCCAGCCGGTTGCCTTGGCGGTCCTGATCCGCCACGCGCACACGGACAACAGGGGGACCACCCAGAGAAGGAGGCCCACTCCAGGAGTGTGGCCAGGAGACCCGTGCCATCAGCCAGCAGGCAGGTTCTTTTAAGGGTTGTACAATCATTCTCTCTCTCTGCCTTTCATTCTCTCTCTCTCCTCTTCCACATTCTCTCCCTCACACGCAGAACAACATGGCCTCCCCACAGAGCGTACCCACTACACAGCCAGCCTGTCAAAATTCATCTAAGGAAACATGAAACAAGAGACATCTAATTTCAGGGCTGTGTTCCATGACGCTGGGAGATTGATTCTTTTGGGCTGCATTATAGAGAATTACTGAGAGGCTGGTTAGCATGGCATGCCATCAACACAGTAGTCTCGCCTTGTGTGGAGAAAGAGTCAAAGTATGTGCTCTGAAAACAGCACCACTACACACACACACACACACACACACACACACACACACACACACACACGAACATGAACATAGGAGCACACTGCGACATGGACGCCAGCCGCCATTTTGTGTGCCTGGGTGAGAGTCTCACTTAATTTTTAGTTCTTATGAAGATTAGTCCTATATTTAACCTGGCAAAAGGTAAGCAATTTATTGACTTATTCCAGGTATCTTTGGGTTTTATTCGAGTTGAAACTGACAGTAGGGCATGGAAGTTATAAAATAACTCTACAGTTGGTTCTGTCATCTGTGCCCTTTGTCCCACGGCCAGCCGCTCCACAGGGCTGCTAGATCCGGTACAGAGAGGAGGCGAAACGGAGCCTGTCGGCATCGCCAAGCCCAGCTCCCGTCTGCCCTGAATCTCCACCCAGAACTCACACTGACACAAATATCAAGTGCTTTGCAGCCTAATTACCCTCCATCTGCCAGAGGTGCATGAGCTGCAGCCGTGTGCAGGCCGCCAGTGCGGAACATCCACGCTCTCCTCTCCACTCACCTGAAACACACAGCAGCCTGGAGGCACTGACACGCGACCAAACAAACGCTAGCTCGCCAGGCTGAAACGCACCCAGCAGACAAGGCTGTGAGACAAGGCTGTGAGACAAGGCTGTGAGACATGTCCTACTGCTGCCCAGACGCCAGTGGATCAAAGCTTGAGAATACACAGGAAGACTTGTGGTGTAAAAGAGAATCCTGCTCCTCAGTGCAGGAAAAGCAAGAAAAAGAAACTTCTTAAACTTCAAAATGCTTCTTGAATTAACAGCAATGGTCAGATGGGGGCAAGCAAATTAATGTCTCATGAAGTATAGTGAAGTGTTTCTTTCTTTCTTTCTTTCTTTCTTTCTTTCTTTCTTTCTCTCTCTCTCTCTCTCTCTCTCTCTCTCTCTCTCTCTCTCTCTCTCTCTCTCTCTCTCTCTCTCTCTCACACACACACACACACACACACACACACACACACACTTCCATTCTCTCCCTCACCTTAATGACAAAAAACAACCATCTGGACAATACAACCCCACACCAAACATTGTCCTTATGGTTCCGAGTGTGATTCAGAGCCCAAGAGGCAGGCAGGAGACGGAGATCACTCTCTAGCTCAACACTTAAAACCAGTCCAAATGTAGAGGCACACTAACCATTAATGTTCCTCTTACGCCCCGTGTACCTTCCTCCAATCCACAGGCACAAACACATGCACTCCAAAAGCAAACGTGCGCGCGCGCTCAGGGACCTTTGGGCCTTTTCAGTTTTTCACCTTTGAAAATTCCAGAGGGAGTTGTAAGAGCAGAGCGAGTCTAGGGCTGGAGTTATAATAACAATCCTAACTCAAATCAAGCTGGTTAAAGCCGTGTTCTGACTCTCATTCATTCGGGTCCAAATCTGCTTTTCTCCCACTGCTGCTTGAAAGGAGCAGCCAAGCAGCACCACGTAGCACATATTAAAGCCCCGCAGGTCAGCGGCGCTAACAATGGCGTGGAGCAGCTGAGCGGGGACACGGTGTGGCGGTTACGCAGACTTAGCAGGGCTAATCCACAGCGCGATAAAGTCATTGCGCCGCGAAAAAGGCTTCAGGACCCCTGGAAGTGCTGAAAACACTGCACCGCCACAAGCAAGCAATTTGCTCACGTTTAGCGAACACGACGCAACACAATGCAATTAGCTTTCCCGCTGTGATCGCCACAAATACAAGGCACAGCAGAGTGCCTCAAAGCTAGGGTAGGGTGGAAATAAACAGCCAAAGAGCTTTTAATATACACTAGGGGACAGAATTATAGAGATAAATTAATATATTTTCCATTTTGGGTGGTTAGGGGTGGGAGGAATTGTCTTTTCTCCCTGTCCTTTTCAAAGACTTAATTACATTAGTGACATTATTTTCTGTGTTTTCTGCAAGCCGCCTCTATTGAAATCTCTCCATAATGGGTCTGACAGCAACAGTAAACATTTTGAAAGGCTTGAATGTGCTGAGGAACCGGCAGAGGATGACAGTTATGATTAAATACATCCAGCATTTGGCATCAGTAAAAAGCAGCATTATGAAGTGGACAGCTGTGAAGATGAAACTGAATTTATTCCACCAATTAAACAACCAGGGATTGATGCATCTCTGCTCTGTAGCCAGGACTCCGTTCACAGGCTGGGTAGCGTCTCTGGCCCAGGAATGCAGAGAAGACTAGGGCTTACATGTTTTCATTCATTCAAGGTAGGCCTAATGCATCATCAGATTTTGCACTATGGCCAATATTGGCAACATGTACACAAGCTTTTCTACACGATTTGCTTTCACCTTAAAGTCAGAATTTTCAAAATTGAACTTATGAAAATTCCATTACGGTATAATGCAAACTATGAAATGTCTGGTGTTTTATTCACTGTCATGGAATTGGATGTATTATGCGTATTTATTTGTTTGTATTTATAAAGTTTGGTTTTGGTTGGGGCTTGTTTTAAAGAAAACAAATCCATTAAATTATTTTAATTTGTATGGCTTAAGACTATACCGTGTGTGTGTGTGTGCGTGTGTGTGTGTGAGAGAGAGAGAGAGAGAGAGAGAGAGAGAGAGAGAGAGAGAGATTCTCAAGTGATTCTCTTACACCTGAAGCCAAGGACCATTCCAAACGTCTTTCCTCCTCAGAGGTCAGAGTAAACACCCCAGTGCTATGAGTGGCTTCCTCAGCTCATCACAGGAAGTGGAAGTGAACTATGACGCCTATGACGTCTGTCATCCAAACAGATATGATATTAAAACATGCAGCTTCCACACAGATGCTCTCCATACTGCCACTTCTCTCCTTCCATAGCACCTCCTCGAGCTCAATCATTGTTTTCATATATACTGAAAATTGCTCTTTGAAAAGAACATTCAAAGAACAGAGCCTATACCCTTAATTTCATGTTAAGGAAATGAGAATGTATTACCCTGCCCTGTTGTATAACCTCTTCTAGCCTCTCTTCAGTAGAGAAGATCTGTTAATTATTCAAATTGTGGACTTAATGAGCATGAAAGCAAGTTATCCAAAGGTTAACAAGAGGACTCATTCTAAAGAATGTACTCAAATATTGTGAGTTTCCCTGCCAGACCTTGACATGTGACAGAAGAGGAGAGAGAACACAGATCATTAACAGCAGAGGAGTTCATCTGAGGTCAGAGAAGCAATAATTGAGGGATTTTAATCAAAATGCTATCAGCCATAACTGGCAATCACTTCACCTTGCAAACCTCTGCATGTACCTTTGTGTGTGATAAAAGCATAGTGTTAAACTTTAATTCTGATTCCATGGTCCGTTTATAATAATCCAGGATTACTTTGGATTATTCTTTCTTTGGTGGAACCAGGCATATAAATCATAGGCGGTACCAATCATAGATTGAAATAGAATGAAACAAGTTTGATTTCAATGCTCAGCTTTCATGTATACTGTATGCTCCTAAACTATGCTCCAGTGCTGCTCTCCCTGGAAAGAGATGTAATTGTGTAGACCAGGCGTACTCAACTAAATTTGTCCGCGGTCCAATTTTGGCAGATACCTGTGACCTGAGGTCCGGGGGGGGGGGGGGGGGGGGGGGGGGGGGGGGGTTGTGGTGTTTTGTCCGAAACAATATGTGGTAGAAACACCCCTCAAAACAGGGGAATGAACATTTACCTGACCAATTTTAATGTTGCTATATGTTTCAGGTTTGAAAAGTGATGGAATTTAGGTTAAAGTACTAAATTGTAACTACTTGGTTTCACAACAAATATCTGTCTGACTGAATAGTTCTCTTGTATTAGGTTAACAAATATGAGACTCTTGTAATTCCAGGACGAAACATGAGAACGTGAAGACGTGAAGATTGGGCGTTTTGAAAATAAACAACCATTAAATAATGTGATAAAAAGCGAATTATTTCGAGTATATGTATAAATATTTAACTTAATTATGTTTAACATGCTGGGAAATATTGAAATGGACCTTGAAAGTGACGTACAAGTGCTTGAACTCCACCTTATAAAGGTGTATGAACCCTGAAAACGTGACTTTGTTCATTGCGCTGAAGCGCGGCGCACGCGGAGCTTCTGCGATTACGTAATTTTCGCCGCGCGGACCCTCGCACCGCTCGCGAAGCGTCAACCAGGCTTGTAGCCCGGGGGGGGGGGGGGGGGAGGGTGGCGGCGAACGTAAGTTGTTGAGCGGGGGGTGGCAAACGTAACACTTGTGACGGAGTGTTTTTTCAATAGCCCTGAAATATATGCTACGTTTTTGTTTTGGTCCGTATCCAGTTAATCAGGAATGAGATTGGGTCCGGACAGGACTGCGTTCGGGTCCGGATCCGGACCGCGGGTCCGCCAGTTGAGTACCCCTGGTGTAGACGGTTCTTCCTTTGATCTATGTGTTCAGTATGGGACAGACACTGCCTGTCATTATGTGGATGTATTATTTCAACTGCAGAAATAATTGCTACAGTTTACATTTCAATAATTTCAACATTCTTAATATGAGCTAAACTTCTAATTTCATATCCTTAAACTTCTAAATATTTGCATGATTTATTTTAAACCATTTTCTAAATCAAAGCCAACAAATAGGCAGAAGATAGAAATTTGAGGTCTATTAAAGTTTATACAATGTGGAATGTAAATGTAATTTGCAGAACAAAGTGAAAATAATACAAAAATAATACAATCTTTAGCATTAGTGTGAAAGAAAAGAAATTTAATCCAATGTAATTAATGATGCCTTCTCTCTGATTTAACACTTGGTACATGAACCTGAACATTTGCTTCGCTGAATTAGTTCTGGCGTGTGAAGTAAAAAGGGAAACCGATCTGACCAGTTTCCTTTGAGTGTTTGACATCACTATTGTTTACTCTCAGGGGTGGCGTCTCCATGTCACTCAGCTGGGTGCAGCTGAAGTGACAACACACAGAGTCCATGAATAAATGATCAATGACAGGCATGAATAATGAAGCAGATTGGAAAGTAATCAGTTGATGCCAGGGATTGGGTCAGTCACCCAGAATTCCCTGGGGCCTGTCATCCGGAGCCTTTTTAACAGCAGATGTGGCTAAGGCCTAAGATCATCAGGAACATGGTTCCCTGATCCATCGCTCATCTCTCTCTCTCTCTCTCTCTCACTCTCTCTCTCTCTCTCTCTCTCTCTCTCTCTCTCTTTCTCTCTCTCTCTCTCTCTCTCTCTCTCTCTCTCTCTCTCTCTCTCTCTCTTTCTCTCTCTCTTTCTCTCTCTCTCTCTCTCTCTCTCTCTCTCTCTCTCTCTCTTTCTCTCTCTCTCTCTCTCTCTCTCTCTCTCTCTCTCTCTCTCTCTCTCCTCTCTCTCCTCTCTCTCTCTCTCTCTCTCTCTCTCTCTCTCTCCCTCCCTCCCTCCCTCTCTCTCTCCCTCTCCCTGTCTCCCTCTCTTGCGTTTCTTGTCTCACTGTCCCCCGACCTCCCCCAGCTTGTACTGAATCGCAGGTGATCTCAAATGCAAACATCCCACTTGGTCTGTCTCTGAGCCGCCTGCGGGCCCCGTTCCACTTCTTTACCTCACAGCTCTCCCTGCACATGCCACTGCACCTCAAGCTCTCCGTGGCACTTGCTTCCACAGCAACGCGGCCGTGTCCCACTCTGCAGGGACTCAGGTAGCACACATCTGTGCCTCCACTCCAGGCACCAACTTACTCCCAGTGAGGATAAGTAGCACCAAAGGAGCAATGTGATGAGAGGTGCTCAGACGTTTGTGGTCATCAGACGTTTGTGGAAGGTTAGGTTTAACCTATTAGACTATTTTCAGCGCGCTGGTCTTGAGAACTACCCTCATCGGCAGCGTGTAAACTGCTGGGCACTGTCATCTTAAGCTGACATATGAGAGAGGCTCAGGGAGACGCAGAGGGGAGCTCAGGCTGCTGTCTCCTGGAGAGGGAAGACAGTGTCTTCCCTGAACAGACATGACTGTGTGACTCTAATTCCACATGCTGTTTCTCTCTATCTCCTGTCCATCCCTATTGCTCATACTAAAAATAAGAGAGGCTAAAGAGACCAATGAGTCAACACATATACATGCAAACTAGTTCAAGCACATGTGCACGCACATATATACAGTATTCATACAAACACACAGAGAAACACACAGTCTTTCTCTCTTGGGTATATGTGTCCCATGAGGACCTGGCTGCATGTTGTACACAACAACAGGAGATCATGCCACCCTTTGAAAATCTCTCCCTAAAGTCGACTCAGTCGCTGTGTGACTCTAGAAACACCCCCAGTGCAATACATGACAGCTTCACCATTCCTGTCACAGCCACTCGTGCCCCTTACAGCACAATACACCAAACTAACGTGGGATCCAGGTCTGCTCCTGCCACAGCGCTCCTTCACAACACCAGCCCTCACAGCGGGAGGCAGGAAGTGCACTGGAAAGGAGAGAGGCACGACAGAGATGTGGAACGCAGACACTCCAGCGCTATACTCACATTGAGGGCTGCGATGTTCACTCTTGAACAGGGTCATATCAGGGATGGCTGAACAAAGACGCCTCACTTTTTGCCAGCAGACTGCTAATAGGGAGATGATGATCTGTTTTTCACCCCCGTTTTAATCTTTAGCTCGATCTACTCTGAGTCCTGCTTTAGTTCATGCAGACACTGTTTTCTCTCCGCGTCTGTTTGGCAGCCTTTCCGCTCAGCAGTCTGGTCTGTTACTACTTGAATCAATGACAACACTGCCTCAGCTTTACCGGTGGGATGTACCAACTCACCCACTGCAGTGGGGAGGGACACCATCAGAGGTGGGCCATACCATGGACTTCAAGGCATCAGGGGTGCAAGAAAGGAAGAAAACAGAGAAAGAAAGAGAGCTAGATAGACAGACAGAGGGAGAGAAAAAGAGCATGTACAGCTTTCTGAAAGCTGGTGGACATTTGAGTCTCATGTCTTAGGAATTTTGCCCAGAGATGCACAAGATTGCCTAGCAGTGAAACTCTATCCCTGAACAGAGAGAGAAAGAGGGGGGAGAGAGAGGGCGAGAGAGAGAGAGAGAGAGAGAGAGAGAGAGAGAGAGAGAGAGAGAGAGAGAGAGAGAGAGAGAGAGAGAGAGAGAGAGAGAGAGAGAGTGTATATACATGTGTGGTATGTGTGTGTGCGGGGGTATTAAGATGATGGAACCTATGAGGCAAAAATCTAAGAGTAGAGCCATAGCCAGAGACCACAGCAGGTCTGCATAGCAACAGTGCCAGGACAAAGAAGACAAAATGAGAAGGAGAAGAAATGAGATGAGATATAATAAATGAGAGATAAATAAAGAGAGAAAAAGACGAGAGAAGGAAGGACATTATCATTTACTGATGCAGTTTTCAAATCTATGCAACTATGGGTGCTGTAAAAAAACAAAACAACACTGTATTTGCAAAACCAATGGTGGAAAAAATACACACCCTGGGGACATTATTATCATGAGCTGCTTACATATGTATCCGTATGACAGCACATGTCTTCTTTGGGAATCAAACCCACGACTTTGATGTTACTTTGATCATATGGCACGATGCCAACATCACACGGACCATTACAGCAGCCACTATAATTACTCTTTGGTAAAATAACACATCCTCTCTGAAGTACAGAGGTGTCAATTCCAGGTTCAGAAAGTAAAAGTCCTCACCAGTATTTTGCTCAGGCTTCCTGGATTGTGTTGATTCCACTAATTTTACCTGGATTGCACTAATTAGAAAATCTAGCAAGCTTGAGCAAAATCCTGGTGAGGACTTTTACTTTCTGAATCTGGAATTGACACCTCTGCTGAAGTATGTCTGAATGAAACTCACACGTGAACCAGAATGTTCAAGGAGTAAGTGGTCAGAAACATGTTGATTGTAAAATATCCTGTTTACCAAAGAAAATATTCTTTTTTTAAGAAACAAGGAGAATGCAAGGCATAGTATTCTCAGAGGACAGCAGTTGTCATAGGTTTGAGAAAAAGGTATTGATGTTGTACAGTTCATGCGGCTTTGTAGATGTGAATTAAGAGAACATCTTTCTAGAGCAGGCCTCGTGCAGTTTAAACCAAAGAACTACTAATCTGTAAGCAACATCGACACTTAATAATCACTTCAGAATGCTTATAGATCAGCTCATCAGGAAAAATCTAAATCATTGTGATTACAAATTTATACTCATTACCATCTGATCAACACCGTCAATAACAAACAGACTCTAAACCCTGTTGTGGGTTTGTTATCAGGGTCCCTGTGGACAGTCATTAATCTTTTCGATTGCATTGTATATTGCCATGCACACAGTGTAGTCAGTGCCGCTCTGGGACAGGGAAGTGCTGGGCCTGCATCAGGCTGCAGCATATAATCAACAAAGAAACGTCTAAGATTACCTAAATGTGGCTTACAATAAAACTTTCAGATACACTCAATAACTGTTTTCCCTTAAATTAGCTTTCATTGAAACACAATATAATCTCATTAAGTCTGTGTTTCACTTTTAGCAAAGGTGTTAGAGTGTACTGAAATTAAAACTGCAAAGTGTAACAGAAGGGAATCTGAGGCATTGGAAGGAATATGCTAATGAGTGTTATTAGGGTTAATCTAAACGACATCACGGGAAGATATCTGAGAGACTGACACATGAGCAGACATAGAAAACATGAGCAAGAACATAGAGTAATGTAACCATGGCCCTCTTCTTAGTATGTGGATTACTGAGATTAGCCAAATTGGACCGTTGAGCAGAGTTTTTGATGTAAACAAGATTAGATCATAGATTTTGAAGCATACTCTGTAAAGGAAGTCTGTTTCAGTCAAGGCAGCTCAATTCCTCAGTTCTTTAGGGAGAAAAAATGAGTTGGCTATATGTACACTTCAACGTCACCAAGAACCTTTGACAAATCCGAACACTGTCCTTGTGGAAAGATCCATAGACGGAACAGTAAGTGTGAATAATTTGTGTATGTGAACAGAAATGTTTATATATGATTAATTTGTAGGCAGTGATAAAACATCGACTAAATACTGGACAGTTCATGTGAGGAAAGATCCCAGCAATATATACTGGTCTGAATTCTGCCTTTGGGTAAATGGTCATTTGATAACTCTGAGAGGATTTTATTACTGGATCCTATAGCTTTGGCTCTTACTCTTCTGGACCGGTTAATTTATTTTAATAAAGATTCAAGAATAAATTGCTGTGTCATAGTCAGTGGACCAACTGTTAACTTTAATCATAAATTATTTAATTTAAAATGTTACAATTCAACACACCATATGTAACATGCAAATTAAATTTAAACGAAAAAAGTTGGATCAAAATTCCTCTTACATTTACGATAACCAATCAATATTTGGGTAAATCCACAGTCTGCTGAAATCTGTATCCCAAGTGGACTCTGGAATTCTCCCTTATGGACTATATAGGTAGCAGAATTAAGCAACCTTAAAGCCATATGAACTTTATTTGGAAATATGCAGTTTAAGTCTATGAGTCTTCAAGTACAGAGAAGACCAGATATTTTGATTAGGGAGTTGAAGGAGCAGTAAGTCAATCCTCCAATGATTCTTCCTCACATTATGAAACAGCCATTATACTGACACTTAGGGCCTGGATGTTTCAGAGACTTCATACTAAATCTATTTTAAAGACAGTAGCCTCCGTGTTGCAGGAACCCTTCTCTATGGAGCATAAACTGGTTCATTTGAGGACTACAAAGCAATTTAAATCTTCACTGCATTTTATAGAAAAAAAAAAGTCAAAAATAACCACTTTCATAAATATTGTTTACTACTTTTTGGTGGTAAAACTGACTGCACCTTTAACTTCAAGATCCGCTCAATTTAAAATGTTGCAATCCCACTTTCCAGAGTACAATGTGCCGACTGATATGAACAGTGATGAAGACAGTGTAGGTTGTAGGTGAGTGTAACATGGAACATTGGCGAGGTAGAAGAGCGAGATTTTTTGAGGGTAAAAACAGAATCAGGGTCATTAAGACAATCAGGGAACAAATACAAATCCTGGAAGTGTAATAATGAACAGAAAGCAAACACGCAAACCAAGAAATAAACAAACAAGTAATACACATGAAATAACCAAGATGACAGAAGGTACGAACAAGCGAATGCAGGCTGGATACAAACACAGCGTGGACTAGATAATCGACCAAGGCTGAGGCAACCAATGACTAGTCATGATACTGGGCAAAGGCAAAGGCAGGGCTTAAATATACAATTAAATGAAGGAAAACAAGGAACAGGTGAACCTTAGGGAAGTTTGGGAAAAGCAAACTAGGGGTGGAACCAAAACAAAGACGCTTTTGGGTGAAATGAGCCCAAGGTTTAAAAGTGATGCAAGCATTAGAAATTCTAGTTTGAACACAGATGTCCTTTAAAAGTCACACTCATATTTTGTGGGGAGCACATTATTTTGAACACTTATCAAGTTCCAATACAAGTTACATTTTTTCCACAGCCCTTGAATGATATTTCATTTTTCACTACTCGACCTTACCAGTTTAGTTCTAGTCAATTTCCAATGCATTTAAAAGGTCTCCGATGCTCAGATTCCCCATTAAGGCAGTTAGGATGGAGGGAGGCACACATCACCCCGCCCACACAAATCTTGTTCTGGGCAATATGCCATTAAGTTCAGTTCAGTTCGGACAGTGGAAACAAGGTCATTGCTCTTCTGCTTATGATGGACCGTATGGATATGAAATCAATTATGTGAATGTAAGTGTAAATAAAATCCCACCTCTGACTCTGAAAGAGCCATCTTGATGTATGTAATTACCCAGCATGAACTAGAGTGGCCCCTTTCAAACAGAGAGCCTCAACAAATCAACAGGCAGTAATCAACAGGCAAGTGATCCCCTCACCAAAGCACTGGTCCTCATCCATTTTCAAACATGATAAAAACAGGCAGCCTTTATTACACAGAAAACAGCCTGAATGAGTGATAAGTAAAAAATAATGTGGAAATGTAATCAGCCCGTACACCTGTGAAAACATACTGAGAAGCCATACAAACAAGCAAAGGTGTGTGTGCGTTTTACACATCTGTTTGGCATCTTAATTAAGCAGAAAACAAATTGTGTAACATACAAACTATTCTCACGAGCAAGAGAGACAAACAGCCCAAAACTCATTAGAGCTTTACCAATGTGGGAGGAGGATCTCTCACCAACCCACCAATCACATCCTTTATCAGGCAATCAGCCGGCCGGACACCCGACACTGAGCTATAAATATTCTTCCATCCGAGCGTAATCGATAAACAAGTTCTCTGATTCACCCCCCACCACCACCACCACCACCGGTTGGTTCTCTTGGCCATGTTAGACAAACTGCAAATTCAGTGCAGTACCAAAGCCAAGCTGTCTTCGTAGCATGCCCGGCAACAGAAATGGTAATTACTGCTCTAAGACCTTGGAATGAGTACCTCCCGGTCCATGACATCCACTTGGAACATCGTTACGCGCATTTCCCAACTTCTGACAATGATCCTAATGCACCTGACAGCAGAATTAAATGGGAGGGGAGCAAGGGCACTCGGCTGGAACTTTTCCTAATAAATCTGCCTGCTCTGACCCCCCCCCCCTGTTATTAAGGGGGGAGAGAGGAGTATGGAGCTGGGGGGTGAGGTGGGGGGGTAATTTGGTTGGAGGCTGCAGATGGAGGCAGGCAGGGGGAAAGTAAGGGCTGCCTGTGAGGTGATCGGACAGAACGGCATGTAGGTGCTGGCCAAATTTATTTAGTAATCAGTCTCATAAAATTACCTATGAAATGGTGGGAGTTCAGACCGTGTTAAATTTACCCAAATTTTATATAAACTCATTTAACTAAGGTCGCCACTAATTGTGGTCAACTCCCGTAGCCCAAATTGTTTGATTAACAAACTATAAATCTGAAGGTTACAGTTCAAATAATAGTTCTGGCTTCAGGTTGTAACAGAGAAACAACGACTCAAACGACAGTATTTAAACATAAAAACATTTATTGATCACAAAGCATAATAATAAAAGCATAGCAAACAAAGGGGACAGGAGGGTTGGCTAGTGTGTGTGTGTGTGTGTGTGTAGGTATGCGGGTGTGTGTGTGTGGATGTGTATTCGAGTGCGCGCGGAGGCGCGTGCGTGTATTCGAGTGCGCGCGGATGCGCGTGCGTGTATTCGAGTGCGCGCGGATGCGCGTGCGTGTGTACGTGCGTATGGGGGAGGAGATCTTTGAGACAAAGGGAAACTCGATGGCGCGAAACTTAAACCGAGTTCTCACTACAGCCACAAACAACGCAAATTTCCTCCAACTAAGACACGGTATCGTCGGTCACTATACAGCCCCAACGAGCGTATAGTGGGACACACGTTTAACAGTTATACGAAATAAAAGAATCAGTGGGAATAATCGAACAAGTTTAAACAGAATACCTATTTAAGCTTTGAACAGAATATCTCTTTAAGCCTTAAACAGAGTACGGTTTAACATGAACGTGATTATAAACACCACTGCAAACAAGCGTTCACAAAGCATCGATCTAAGCACACAGAAAGCAGTAAAACAAGATATTGTTCTAAGTCTGCCCAGATGCACAGTCTTACTTTGAGTTGTTCAGTCCGCGGCCCGCGCAGTAGGCCAGGTAGCCTCTTGAGGAGGACTCCTTCGTGCGCTTTCGTGAAGAAGGTTCCGCTGGATCGCGTTGCTCCGTCCAGGGGAAGCTGTGGTGGCCGTTCAATCGGCGGTCCCTCGATGGTCCGTTGCGTGGTGTCCCGGGGAAGTGGTCGCTGTCGACGTTAAGATGAACTCGCGGAGGTCCGGCCGTCGCGCGAATGTTCAAACCGTTCTTAATCGTCGGCTAGCTGAAGCGATTGGTTTTAGCGAACTCCGCAAAAGAAATAAAAGTAGCGAACTAGTTACTTCTTGCGTCGCGTGCTGCACAGGGTCCGAGTGCAGAACCAATATCGCTTTGTTCCCGAAGGTGTGCGCGCTCTTCGTCTCTAGGTAGCTACTTTGATGCAGCCAGGTAGAGAGAACGAACAAAGGGGGATCCCCCCTTTTAAAGGGGATTCGTCTGATGACGTAGTTCCACATCCGT
This sequence comes from Brachyhypopomus gauderio, assembly GCF_052324685.1. Taxonomy (NCBI): domain Eukaryota; kingdom Metazoa; phylum Chordata; class Actinopteri; order Gymnotiformes; family Hypopomidae; genus Brachyhypopomus; species Brachyhypopomus gauderio. The sequence continues at coordinate 26,765,111 of NC_135212.1, forward strand.
CCTGACGTGGGCCATGCGCCTAGGGGGAGCACCCCCCTTCCTTTGTCTGTGGAGGCATGGTACCTACATTCCCCCCTTGGTCTGATGGTGAAGTTGTAGAGCCCTCAGAGCACGCTGTTCACCTGTCATCCACAGCAGGCGCCGATTAGTGAGCGTCCACCTTGGTCCCCAGCGCCTTGTCAATGTCCATGCAGTGTCCTTTTCACTCCTGGGTCGGCTGACCTACATAATTCAAAACTGACAGCATCTGGACAGATCATGAAACATGACACTGAGCAGGAAGTGATGACTGACATCTGGGCAGAACATTTAGACTGTATCATCTGGGCAGAATATCTACTCTAACATCTGTGCAGATCACATGCAATATTGGGGAAAAACACATAAAGAGGGAAAAAGAAAGTAAAAGGCAATCAAAATCTACAACAAACTATAAGCAACTAACTACACTAGGTAGTGTCGGTGTGGCCTCCTATCATTGAGATAAGGGTATGGTTTTTATATCTATACAAATGTGGAGAGGAACGGTCAGGGTTTACTGCCTTGTCAGGGTAGTTACCTTTAGAGGGGAAGGAAGAGGTGCCTCAAGTGGTTGAAGGCGAAGGTGTTGAGGAGTGTTAGTGAGTGAGTCAATTAGAGTGTTTAGAGCTTGGGTGTACCTCAGGAGCATCAGGCAGACGCCTGCAGTTATGACCCAACCGGTGAAGACAAGGCCAAGGACAGCTGTGTTAACCAGGTTCCACTGACCCACAGGCCTCCTTGCTATGGGGCTCAGCCAGGTTGTCTGGATCCCTGATTCGTCCAGGCTGACCTGCACTGTTTTAGTCCCTTCCAGCAGAAGCTGCTGTTGAAGGGCATCTCCTAGGTGCAAACTATGGCCTCTAAAGACATCAACTAACTCAATTTCTGTTTCGTATCTTTTAGAACTGAGGTGGTACAGGACAGCGTCATCTAAGTGTATAGTGGCCCCTGGTGGGACCCTAATGAGTACAGTCTGGTTTGGGAGCCTCATCCTCATAGCCGTGTCATGGCGTTCATACGTCATTACACCCTCATGCTGGGGTGTGTTAACAAGACACCCGTCACCTGCCGTTTCTACTCTAGTTTCGGTGACATCACCCTTACTTGACATAAGGGCCTTGCACTTTCCATCTGTGGTGACAGTTGCTGACTTTATGCCTCCGACTATTTCAATGGGGACAGAGTAAGGAGGTATCCTACCCTTGCTCAGGCTAGTTATCGAGGAACTAACCTCATTCAGTGCATCCTGTAGGAACTGTTTAACCCTACTGAGCTCTACAAGTTCTGACTCAACTACATGGTATAGATGATTAAAGGTCTGGGCGGTAGCGTTGAGTAAGATGATCATGCCCTGCAGTGCTTTTCCCGGTCCTCGCAGCTTTTGTTGATTAAGGTCTGTTGTCAGGATATCAGCTTCTTCAGAGGGTTGCTGCCGGATCTCCTCCTCAAACCCTGGGTAAGGTTCTTTGGGAAGGTCAGTGTTCATCTCATTCGCAACAGGTTGGAACCACGGTGCGGGATGAAAGAAACCCCCTGGGCAGTCAAACTTCTGTCTTCTCAAGACCATGAGTCGAAACGGAACGCTAGCCGACCTAGTTGGGACAGTCAAGTTCAACCCGTTTACCACCTGACATGCTTGGGGAATTGTTCTCCAGTCACAGTTGTATGTCTTAGTCCTGTCACTGACAGGCTTACAGACTGTGACTTGGGTCCATGACCACCTGATCAGAGGAGCCAGCCTATCGAGCAGGTCTTGACCGCTGAGCAGCTGTTCCGCGCCAAATTTAGAGGTGTTGACTGGGTCCACGTGCTTCATCTCTGGGAGTGTGAACTCAAACCAAGCTCTCTGGTTGGTTGGGGCATGGTCTTGCTTATAGCAGGTGGTGCTAAGCTGACGGGACTCAATGTTGAGGCATCTCCCCATGGCGAGTGAGGCCTGTCTCATGGTGGAGAATGTGACTGTGCAGATGAGGCTGATCTCCGATCCGGTACCCAGTAGCGTGTTGACACTTGGGTGATCTTCTAGGAGGACACTGGTATAGATGTGTTGGGCGCTGCCTTTCTGGACCAGGTCTCCCAGGAACTGCAGGAGTGGGGAGGAAGAAGCAGAAAGAATGGGTGAAGGTTGTTCCGCAGTTGGTGACCGTGCGTTCTCGCTTGATGGTCCCTTTCCCCAGCCAATGAGATGGATCCAGGATAGCGGTGAGGAGGGTTCTCGGCCTAGTCATGCGACCGAGGGGCCTCCATCCTCACAAGAGCGTTTCTCACGGTCCTTGGTCGGTCGGATGGTGTTCATGTCCTTCTCTTGAGACATCTTTGTGATCGTATCCTTGAGAAGCTGAAGCTCTGTCCTTAATTCAGCAGTGGCTTGTGACTCGGTCTCTAGACCTCTGCCTCGGTCTCTGTGTTCTTGGCGTCGAGAGGTCCGATCCTGGTTTTCCCATCTGTTCTCTCTAGGTGATCGCTTAGGCTCATGGGAGGAGTAGTGGTTGCCACGGCTCTTCTGGGGTGCCCTTGACTGGTGTAGATCACCCCCCTTGGACTGTTTGTGTCCGTCTCTCCAATCCCTTGGCTTTTTCTCCAAGTGGGAGCGGTGAGACAGGCTAGCCCCATGGTGGACACGGTTACCATTTGGTACTTCCGCGCCCTCCAATTCTATGGGTTCGCTCGCGGAGTTCTGCACGGCGAGTACTTGGGGATTCTCTTCTCTCTTATCCACCGATCGGACGATTGTCTCCCAGGCCATCTGTGCCATCTTCCGAATGTCACGCATGGATGGGTCACCTTGCCGGGTGAGGAGAGTCACGTGGGTGCGCACGCATGGATGCAGGTTGTGCAGGAAGAGTGACTTGAAGGCTCTGTCTTCTTCCAGTCCTGGGCCATTTCTTCCTTGGAAGTAGGCGTGTCTCAGGCGAGTGTAGAAGTCGCGGGGATGTTCGTGGCGGCCATGCTTAATTTGGATGGCTGAAATGGTCGCAGAGGTTTCATCTGCAAAAGGGGAGTATTCCTCTGCTAGGGCTTCACAGAGCAGGTCAAAGTCGTCACGGGTGTCCGCTGGCTGGGCCTCTATGAATGCGTGGACTGATCTGGAAGTCGTCTTCCAGATTAACTTGACTCTCTCTCTGTGGGTGGAGTGAGGTAGGTCGAAAAGACAGTGCCTTATCTCTCTGAGGTAGTCTTCAATGTTGTGGTCACGCTTCTCTGGATCAAAGCGCTCAATGTCTTTGGCGAGGGCGTCCAGCTGCTTAAGGCGTGGGGCATCACTAGGTCTTGGTTCTCGGGCGAAGCTATAGTGATGTGGCTCGTACCTGCCACGCTGAGGAGACTGGAGGATGCGTCCGTCATATCTGCCGTGGTGCAGGGGCTCTTCTCTTTCCGGGGAGTAGTCATCAGGACCGTAGTCTCTGAAGTCCTGGTAGGGAGGTCTGGAGTGTGCAGCTCTCCGCGCATCTAGGAGGCCCTTCCGCTGTTGGTCAGCAAAGCGAACTTGTTCCTGGTGCTGAGCGTCAGAGCGGTAGGAGCAGCGAGTTGACTCTCGTCGTGGGAGTGAGAAGAAAAAGGGGGACATGGAGGAGGAGTAGTGCTGATGCGTAGTTCGGGGTCTCTCAGGCGCGTGGCGGGACGCGAGAACCCTGGAGGGGGTTCGGGGAGCCCGTATTGGGCGGAGCTCTTCAAGGTGTTCCTCCTCTGAGTCATAACCTGAAGTGTGGTGGCGTGGAGCAGTCCTTGATACTGCTGGCCGTGGCGGACTGAGGCGTAGGCTGGGTTGTCTGGTACCTCGTGAGTCCCAGCGAGATGGTATTGGCTCCAGGGGAGGCACGACATGGCCATCTCTGGGGTTCTGGGAGCGAAGGGACATCCTGCTGACTGCCTCCACTATGGACCTCACTTCCAGGTCGCTCTCACCTCCCGAGCCGGCATCCTCCTGCCTCTGTCGCGCACTGGTCAGGTCATCCACCTCCTCCTGCAGGGCATCTAGCTCCATCCTGGTTTTCTTGTGGAAGAGCAGGAATATTCGACCAATGGCCTCCTGAATGTTGACCTCAGAAGCTTGCTGGATAAAAGCCACCATTTCACCTATCCTTCTCTCACAGTCCTCCCTGGAATATTGCTGGATGCTGTTCTCCTCTTCTTCAGGCAGCCGGATGAGTTGGCTGATCAGGTTGGGAAGGGAGATGTGAGGGGGTTGCTGGGGTTGCTCCCCAGAGTTGCGTCGGGATGCTGATGCTGTGCTCATTCTCAGGCCTATGACTAGGGCTCAGTTCTCCTAGGGGCAAGCAGGCTATGCACTGTACTCAATGTGTATAGGACCAGCACTAAGCCTTGACTAGGTCAAACGACAACAAGCATGTACTCAAAAGGAATCTGAAGCTAGCAGCAAACCTTGAATCTATCAGATGGGGACCAGCAATGTACTCAAACGGTGTAGGACGTTAGCACCAAGCCTTGAATGTCTCAAATAGAAACCACAAGCAGTGTATTAAAAGGGAATATGAAGCTAGCACCAAGCCTTGACTATATCAAATAGGGCAACAAGCGAGGAGCAGCAACTTCTGCAAACCCAATGTACTGGAGCGGCTAAGGGATCTATTCTAGTTGCGGCAAGGGTGGACTACAGTTAGCACACGCGCTAGCTACCTCCAGTGATGTGTACCAGCATTAAATTCTATTCAACAGGAGCAAGCAACCGAACTTTCAGTTAGGTGAAAAGGCTACTCTGAATTCAATCAACATCAGTATATCAAAACATCAATGCTTATCAATATAACTTAGTTAATTCATTACCAGTCAATGGTTACTGAATAACAACACCCCAGATGTGATCAACAAAAGTCCTAATTAATAAGATTCGACAGTAAAAGGTGGTTGCTCATTAATTAGCACTGATCAAATTAGAGAAGTATGGTTAGTTGTTATTCTTAGGGAAAATGTGATGTATTTATGTGTTGAAATTACATCTAGTGTTATCCGGTATGGATGAGTGCATATGAAACAAAACCTTTGTTTTTAGATTTTGGCGCCACCTAGTGGCGGGATGGGTGTATATACCTTTAACTATGCGGTTGTTACTGCGCAGTCGTTGTCGCGGTTACAACTGAAGCCAAGCAACTATCCCTCACACGGGGCACCAATTATGTAGGTGCTGGCCAAATTTATTTAGTAATCAGTCTCATAAAATTACCTATGAAATGGTGGGAGTTCAGACCGTGTTAAATTTACCCAAATTTTATATAAACTCATTTAACTAAGGTCGCCACTAATTGTGGTCAACTCCCGTAGCCCAAATTGTTTGATTAACAAACTATAAATCTGAAGGTTACAGTTCAAATAATAGTTCTGGCTTCAGGTTGTAACAGAGAAACAACGACTCAAACGACAGTATTTAAACATAAAAACATTTATTGATCACAAAGCATAATAATAAAAGCATAGCAAACAAAGGGGACAGGAGGGTTGGCTAGTGTGTGTGTGTGTGTGTGTGTAGGTATGCGGGTGTGTGTGTGTGGATGTGTATTCGAGTGCGCGCGGAGGCGCGTGCGTGTATTCGAGTGCGCGCGGATGCGCGTGCGTGTATTCGAGTGCGCGCGGATGCGCGTGCGTGTGTACGTGCGTATGGGGGAGGAGATCTTTGAGACAAAGGGAAACTCGATGGCGCGAAACTTAAACCGAGTTCTCACTACAGCCACAAACAACGCAAATTTCCTCCAACTAAGACACGGTATCGTCGGTCACTATACAGCCCCAACGAGCGTATAGTGGGACACACGTTTAACAGTTATACGAAATAAAAGAATCAGTGGGAATAATCGAACAAGTTTAAACAGAATACCTATTTAAGCTTTGAACAGAATATCTCTTTAAGCCTTAAACAGAGTACGGTTTAACATGAACGTGATTATAAACACCACTGCAAACAAGCGTTCACAAAGCATCGATCTAAGCACACAGAAAGCAGTAAAACAAGATATTGTTCTAAGTCTGCCCAGATGCACAGTCTTACTTTGAGTTGTTCAGTCCGCGGCCCGCGCAGTAGGCCAGGTAGCCTCTTGAGGAGGACTCCTTCGTGCGCTTTCGTGAAGAAGGTTCCGCTGGATCGCGTTGCTCCGTCCAGGGGAAGCTGTGGTGGCCGTTCAATCGGCGGTCCCTCGATGGTCCGTTGCGTGGTGTCCCGGGGAAGTGGTCGCTGTCGACGTTAAGATGAACTCGCGGAGGTCCGGCCGTCGCGCGAATGTTCAAACCGTTCTTAATCGTCGGCTAGCTGAAGCGATTGGTTTTAGCGAACTCCGCAAAAGAAATAAAAGTAGCGAACTAGTTACTTCTTGCGTCGCGTGCTGCACAGGGTCCGAGTGCAGAACCAATATCGCTTTGTTCCCGAAGGTGTGCGCGCTCTTCGTCTCTAGGTAGCTACTTTGATGCAGCCAGGTAGAGAGAACGAACAAAGGGGGATCCCCCCTTTTAAAGGGGATTCGTCTGATGACGTAGTTCCACATCCGTCCTGACGTGGGCCATGCGCCTAGGGGGAGCACCCCCCTTCCTTTGTCTGTGGAGGCATGGTACCTACAGGCGGATGAAGATCATAGAGCATGAGGGAGGCAGAATGTGAGGTCAAGAGAAGGGGCAGATCCAAGAATAACCAAGACAGCCGAGAGGGACTCGAGACGGAGGAGACACGACGTGAACGGTACACAGTACAGATAAGGAACAAAAGGAGGGAGGGGTGGGGAGATGGGAGGAGGGGAGTCTGAGGGGGAGAGAGATGGAACGAGTGAAATAGTAGGGAGGAGAGTGAAACGATGGCAAAAAGCAAGTGAAAGAGGTGTGTGGAAAGCAAAAAAAAAACAACAACCCAAAAACAGGAGGAGGCGTGTGGGCTGTTTGGTCTGGAAACATCCATTCTCATCTGCAGGGATTTCAACTTCATGCTGGGAGGCTGTCAGCCTTCAGCCAAAGGGCTCTGTATGCAGCCGCATGTACGAACCCTCCACAGCCAACAACCAGAGAAACACACCACTCACCCACACAAATCTATTACCTTATCCTGACACATTCATCTCCCCTTTAAATGCACCACTGCATCCAAACATAGTGCATGCTTTGGACCAAAAACACAGCAAATATATTATCACAGGCCACCCTTCCCTTTAATTTAATTTTCTCTCAGCCCACTCCTCTGCTCCTGATTCTCTCTCACACATCCTCCCTCCCTTTTGGCTGGCTTACTTGAGCAAAAGAGCCCAATTATGTCCCAAGCAGCACTGCAAATTCGAGTGGACACCAAATCTCTAGCTGGGGCTGAGCCACAGGCGGCCATCTGTCTGAGTTGGCATGGGTGAAAGGGATGCCGCTTGGTTAGAGTGCCTGGTGTCCAGATGGAGAGGTTTTTCCACTACCTGAGCATCATCTAACTGTGGCACTGCAGGACATGACCCCAGCGCCGCCAGGGGCAACAGCAGTTTAAAAAAGCTGTTTGTAAATCATGTGTCTATGAATCGTAAACACATCAAGCTCCAGCACATAAATATACATCCACAAAACAGCCACAAGCACTTACACTTAAAGGTATGGTGATGTGCAGCTTTTATTGTAGATGAAAGACCACGTACATTAAAAGTAGTCTCATCACTCAACTCTAAATTCATGGAACAGCATGAGACAGAAGGCTTCACGTTGTTTAAATCCCAGAAGACAACAGAGACTTAACTTCATGGGTCAGGTGCAAGATGTCATCATATTTCAGCATGTCTAATAGATAACACCCTGCTTTCTTGCTTTATCTCAGGTTCTTCAGATCAGAGGTGCCCCTGCGCATAATGAGCGTGCATGAATACTAAGTGAGTGACTTTGGAACTGCGTTCGCACACCATTGAAAAACAGTCATTAATCATCTCATTCTCTCCCACCTCACCCAAAGACCTAGTTCCTCCTGTAGGTTAAAACAATAATAACATTGCCTCCCATCCATTTCCCCGAGAGACCCAGATCTCACAGGAGCAGAGGCTACCCAAACACAAGCTGACAGGCTTGGGCTGCTACCGCACCATGAACACAAACAACCAGACATGATGTCCACAGAGGTCCCACAGCACTGTTTATTTACAGTCAAAGTGCTCACGGGAGGTAGAGGAAGGTGAGGAGGGTGTGAGCAGAGTGTGGTTCACAACAGCATGAAGATCGGAGGACTGTAAATTCTGGCCACACATGCCACGGCCGATTCAGGCAAAAACACCAGGGTTGCAATTTCATCCTGGAAACCTGCAAGGAGTCAAATGACAACTTGAGTGTAACGTTTGAAAATCCCAGAAGATCTCAAACTCACTCCAGTATGTTCATATTCCATCCAGCTGGGGCTGGAGAAGGTGAGCTTGACTAGAGAAAGAGGAGCTGAGGAAGTGTGGCTCAACTGGAGGCACTGGTGTCCTTACGTGTACCTGTCGGATTGTTTTGGTGTGCTGCTGTCCTTCGGTAGAATGCTACACCACCTTGGAAGGTCAAGGTGTTGAAACAGGACAGCGTAGGTAGTGGAGATGAATAGTGCGAGTGATCTAGGCGTCCTTATCCAAGGTCCTGAATCAGGGCAGGGTTGTGTATGCGTGAAGATAAGCTAGATGGTGCAGGTGGTGGTGCAGTTGGGTTTGGCAGTCCACACCCAACTTCTTGAAGATCCTTACGAAGGACATCATGGAGAGTGAGAGACCATCCAGCCTGTCATTACTAGGTGATTAAATACAAAAGTGCAGGACTGAAACTGGAACATGAGTTCCTACACACCTTGGGCAGTGCAGTAGGGCTTGGATAAGCAAAAATATTTTAAACCATGCAGAAACCATAATTATCTTATTCTTTTCTGTGTAGATAGTTCTCTCACTCTAGGGCAGAATCTTGATAATGAGAGAAGGGATATCGGAGGAGAGTAATATAATAAGCAGAGAAATTGTTTGGGTTTTTTCTTCTAAGACTAAAACTTTGGCGACTTGTAGAGTAAGTCCAATTTGCTCTCATTATTACAAACTAATTATCATAACTCTTGACAATAAGAGAAACATGTAAATGTATTTCCTTAGGGAGACTTCTGGAACTAGATGTATGTGGGTTTGTTCAGCAACTACAAAAGAAAATTAGATAAGGCTGTTTAACTCTTAGAAAAACCTCCTGAAATTCAGTTGCTGTTAAGATGCTGATATATTGTAAAAACTGGGCTGCATTCATCTTTGTGACACCAGTGTCATTCTGGTGCTCTTAGATACGCCTGATCAAGATGAAATGCACCATGTAATTCAGTGCTATCATTTATTTCTAGCACAAATCACAATAGAATTTCTTGCAAATGCCCCTTTAACTTACCACAAAATTTTGCCAGTATGCCAGTTATGCCCTTGTTTACTGTTCCACTACTATAAAAAGTAACTCAGACTGTAGATTCTTGTATTTGCCAAATTATATTTGCATTAAGTTTAATTAGCTGTAAAATATTAACATTAAAGTCATTTGTTACTGCCTGTGTATGAGAGAGTGGTCTTTGCAAATAAAACATGTTTGGCATATATGCTATATCTATATTATATATAATATTTTTCCAACAGCACATTTTTACACTTGTCTTCATGGCCCTAGATGTTCTTCAAGGCTCTTATATTTGTTACTTTGCCACTCACTGGCTGGGTGGACCATGTTGCTGTAGAGCAGGAGTGGCCAACCTGAGGCTCTTTGTCTGGTTTCATGCGGCTCCCCAGCCGGTCCGCTCTCACCTGCAATAACGGTCTGTGCCGTGGCCCGGTTACCTCATCAGCTCTGAGGGCGACACACTGCTACATCTTCATGGTGCGCGGTTTGTTTACAAGCCTAGCGAGCCGCTAATACTTTTAAAACCGGCGTAGTGAAAAACGGGAGACTAGCGGCATGAAGTGACTCTGCTTTGAGTCTCGTTGGTGAGACTTCTCTCACACGTTTTGGAATAAACCACATACGAGGTGCAGCAAAGGCACCGCCGACGACTGAGAGAGCTTCAAAACTACTGCCACTGTCTGTTCTCTTCTTCCTAAAGGTGAGCGCCTTTATCCACCTAGAAAACAACAGTTGCGTACATAACAGCTCGTAGTGTGCGTGCGCGCATACGTGAGCAACCTCGCCGTGCCGTGGCCCACCTCCTCCAACCGTGCCAAAGTCCTGAAGCATATCACGCCTTATGTTTATATCGAAGTTTATGCTTTTTTAATGTGCTGTTCACCCCGGTATTTTCGTCAAACGCGCATGTACATTTTGATATTTATAAAACATTGCAGAATTACAACAGTGAAGTGAAATCAGCAAGGAAAAACTATTTCTCTACCTTAATCAATTCATCCAATAATAACTCAGCTGTCTTGTTCAGAAGCATAGATCAGCTAGTAAACCCCACCTCCTGTGGCTTCCCTGAGACTGTTTCAGTTGAAAAATGTGAGGAGTTTGCTATATTTTTAGGGACAAGATTACTAGTATAAGGCAGAACATAGCAACAAGCACTAATAGACCATCAACCCTTATATCAGTTACTCAGCCTAACTTTAATATGTCTTATTTCCAAGAAGTTGACATGGTAACACTACTTGATGTGATTTCATCACTAAAATCCTCTACTTGTGAACTGGACCCTTTACCAACAAGCTTTTTCAAGCAGGTTCTGAGCTCATTAGCAAATGAAGTTCTAACGATTGTTAATCAGTCTCTGCAATTGGGTGAATTCCCTAAAATTTTTAAAACTGCAATGGTTAAACCACTATTAAAGAACAGAAATCTTGATCCCACAATTCTTAATAATTATCGACCTATATCTAACCTTTCCTTTCTTAGCAAAATCATTGAAAAAGTAGTGTCAATCCAGTTGAATGACTATGTCAAAGTAAATCAAATAAATGACACTTTTCAATCTGGTTTCAGAGCTCTCCACAGCACTGAAACAGCCCTAGTTAAGGTAGTAAATGACTTGAGATTGAATAAGGATGCAGGCAAACTCTTAGTCCTTTTTCTGCTAGATTTAAGCGCCGCTTTTGACACCGTTGATCATGAAATACTTCTTGATCGACTACAGAGCTGGGTAGGCCTTAGTGGCTTAGTCTTAGACTGGTTTAGATCGTACCTAACTGGGCGTGATTACTATGTAGCATTAGGTACCTCTTCCTCCACACGTCAAAAAATAACTTGTGGCGTCCCCCAAGGATCAATTCTTGGCCCGTTACTATTCAACCTATATATGCTTCCGTTACCACACATCATTAATAAACATGGTGTGTTTAGTTATCATCAATATGCAGATGACACTCAACTTTATATTTCGCTAGAACCTAAAGCCCTAAAATCAATTTGCTCACTGTTTGACTGCATAGATGATATACAGACATGGATGTCTGACAATTTTCTGCAATTAAATAAACAGAAGACAGGTTCTTGTTCTTGGCAGTGATTCACAAAGGAATGATGTCCAGACTTATTTAAATCAAATGAATCTGAAAGCCAGACAATGTGTTAAGAACCTGGGCGTCACCTTTGATAATGAGCTCAGCTTCAAATCACACATCATGACTACATGCAAGACAGCTTACTTTCATCTTCAAAACATCGCTAAGGTCCGAGATATGCTCTCTCCTGCTGACAGTGAAAAACTTGTCCATGCATTTATCACATCAAGGCTAGATTATTGTAACGCTGTTCTATCTGCTCTTCCAAAGAGCTCTATTTCGCACCTACAGCGAGTTCAGAACGCGGCTGCAAGGGTTCTGACCCGCAGGAGAAAGAGAGATCATATTACACCTGCACTCCACTCACTGCACTGGTTACCTGTCAGCTTTAGAATAGATTTTAAGGTTCTAGTCATGGTTTTTAAATGTCTTCATGGTCTTGCCCCTCTTTACCTAAGTGAAATGATTGTTAGATATGTTCCAGTCAGGTCTCTCAGGTCTTCAAACAGTAATCTACTGGTGATTCCTAAAAGCCGATTAAAGATTGGCGAGGGTGCTTTTAGCCACTATGGCCCAAAGCTCAGGAATTCTCTTCCTGAAGAGCTCAGAGGCATTTCATCCCTGCATAGTTTTAAGAGCAGTCTCAAAACATTCCTGTTTAGATCCGCTTTTAGTTAAGAAACTATCTTAATAGTTTTATCTTATTTACTTTACTTTTTATTATCTTACTTCACTTTTAACTTTTATGTTATTTTAATATTTTTATCTTTAATTTCTTTTAACATTTTCTTTTTGTCTTTTTGTCTTTGTCTTATCTCCTTTTAATGTTTCTTTTATTTATACTGTAAAGCACTTTGATTTACATGTATGTATGAAAGGTGCTATACAAATAAAGATTATTATTATTATTATTATTATTATTATGTGCGTGAGATGAAAACACCGCTTCCCAGTCAGGACAAGATCATTTCAATTTGTGTCATGTTTGCTCTCAAAATGGCAGGGAAAAATGCACAGCAAAAAAAAAAGAAAAAAAGAATATGAACAGAGGATGTTTTTAACAGAGTAGGCAGCCCTAGCTCCGGTGAGTGGTTGGGGTTGGGTGCCTTGCTTAAGGGCACCTCAGTCATGGCCTCAGGCCTGGGAATCGAACCCAGGACCCTCTGGTCACAAGACGGGTTCCCTAAACACCAGACCATGACTGATCCCACACTATTTGTGTGTGACATTTACAATAAATCTGAGCTGAGGTCTCTCTGTGTGCGTGTGTGTGTGTGTGAGAGAGAGAGAGAGGAAGGGATGGGTGATGTTCAAGTGTGCCCATGTGTATGATGTGGCTCCTTGCTGTAACACAGTAAAAAAAAGTGGCTCTTGGTCTCTGACAGGTTGGCCACCCCTGCTTTAGAGAGTCATATGCAAATGGTTGTATGTAAATGTATGTATTTTGAATAGATAGGGGCGGAGTTACAAATGAACAGGTGTGAACAGCTGAAATGACAACACAAGTACATGGAGCATGAAGACAAAGACATGACTGACAGGTGGGGGTGGGGCCAGGCATGACAGTCTGAAGTGTACATTTTGGTTTTTCCTCATTGTTTACATTTCGTTAGGGCAAATATTTTTTTTCTTTTTTCTACAATATGGGACCTTTACAAAAAAGAGAATCATGGTTACTGGAACTCATTCAATAATGTGCAATTTGATTTAATTTCAAATCACTTCCAACCTATTAACATATCCTTTACCTAACAAGTGGATATTGTTTCTGAACAATTGAATGAAAATGTAACTGAGATATATAACCTTTTTCAAGCAGAGGAGAGCCAGGGTTCTCTTTGCGAATTGCTCCCTGAAGGTCAGCCTAATACAGGGGAACCAAGCCTTTCCACTTGCCCAGTTTTATAGAAAAGGTTCATTTTTTATACAGCCTCCCCGTTTTTAATGCAACACTTGTCACAGGCTAACGATCCGCTCACACTGCCCTCCCAAACCGGGCAAAGTCAAGGGCGGTCGCTGCGTGTCTTCGCTACGACTGGCAGAACCTGCATCTGACAGAGAGATAGAGAGAGAGAGAGAGAGGGAGAAGAGAGAGAGAGAGAAGAGAGGGGGGGGGAGAAATTGAATGAGAATGGGGGGGTTAGAGAAATTAGAACATCCAAGTGGTACAGACATCTGAGCAGAGGAGGGGAGAGAATGGTTAGATTATTGAGGTACTGAAGATAGAGCTCTTGAATGATCTGAGAGTTAAGTGCATGTCCTGTCTCACGCCCCTGTGTTGTCTGAGGTGTCTTTGCTTTGTGGACTGTGCGCGTGTGCTTGTGCACATGTGTGTATTCGTGTGTCACACAGAGACAGCGGAGATGTCATCCTTAAACTCTTCTAATCACACCCAAGCCCCACTCCAGTAATCCTGTTTGTAGTCCATTGATTTTTGCTCTCCGCATGAGAACATTCTGTACTCACAAGAAAACCATTTGCAATTTTATGTGATTTTCAGTATGTGTGTTGGTGTGGTACATGTTCTAACAGCCCATCCCCACCACATCCCTCCCTCCCAAAATGTCTGTGCATGCTGCAATGTGTGATGGGAACAACACCACTTGTACCAGTTGCACACGACATACACAATATACACAAAACAAATTCCCTCTGCAGAAGCATCTGCTGATATCTGCACTGCTTATATTTCTTGGGAGAGAGCCTAGAACATTGCTTTTGAATATAATCAGCTAACCTTGGAGAAGGGAATGTGCACACATGGTCTGATTTCCATGGGTTGCTTTTCTTCCTGGAACAACTTCATGTTGATTCAGGACTGACAATAATATTATCCAATCAAATTTAACATCTCATTGCAAAACCATCATGAGGGCAACAGTGAGCAAGAAGTGTGAATATCCAAACCACAGTTAGCTAATGTGTCTGTAGTTAGCTAGTTTGTTGCTGTGTAACTAATAGTAAGAAAGTTAAAGAGAATTAAAAGAAAATGTTTTTTATTTAAACAAGATATACTTAAGCTAGGTGGTATATTTATGTGATCTCATGAACCCATAAAGTCTGAATGCTTGGGTAGTGCAAAAACCTGAGTGCCATGTTTTACAAATATGAACATTATAGGAACACGCTAACAATATGTTGAATCTTTTAGCTAGCTAGCATGTTTGGCTATGTGAAACCAAGAACATAATTCTTATTACTGATCCAGGAATATCATGATTATTATTGAATCAAGAACAGAGGAACAGCCTGGATTCATTCATGTTTGACTGGAATACCTGCGTTTGTCTAATACTGAAAATGAGAATCAGACAACGGTGAAAACAAAACTTGGAGCAGCTGAATCTTCAGGCAAAACAACAATTACCAGAGGAAAGAAAAATCAAACAGGAGATCTCCTTAATGTCTTTGTAGTTTCTCCTAGACAACAATGAGATCTAATGGTGAGACAAAAATGAGCATAAGTCTAAAATGTGTCTCCTGAGATAAAGACCTTGTCTTTGTTCTTTTTTGTTTTTCTCTGTAAAGCGTCCTTGGTTACTTTGAAAGGTGCTAGATAAGTGGAAATTATTATTATTAATATTATTATTATTATTATTATGATTATTACCTTGGTGATCTCACACATGTCTCCTCTTGAGTTTTAAATAGGAATGATCCTGGATACATGCATAATGTTTCTTGATCAGTAATAGGGTTCTTGTATCAGTAATAAGAATTATGTTCCTGGATCAGTAAATAGGCATTATGTCTCTGATTCAGTGATTCATTCTTATAACTTGTAAATTAATAGATTTTACATAGAAAGTTTTGGAAACTGTTAGCAAGTCCATATATCATTCACACAGTGTTAATGAGCGAGGCATTAGCTACCTAAGCACTCGTGCTTTAGTTTATGGAGTGCAATAGACATAAATACGCTAGCTAGAATCTTCTTTCACTCAGCTACCAATAAACAAAAAGACTAGTTATCTAGCTATAGCTAATAGCTACATAACTAGTTAGCTATTCTAGTTAGCCATTTAGATCTAATGTCATTTAGCAAGGCACGGTATAATAAATGTTACTAGTCATAGGTTAACATTAAAACAAATATTTGATAATAACCACATAAAATGGCATCAGCATTTTTTATTTAACTCAAATTAATCAACTTTGAAAATGAAAATGAGCCAATGGCACAAGCTAGCAAGCTAACTAATATTACAAATTCCAAAGACAAAGACATGTCCTTAACACACTACTATAGCCTACTGGCACTGATGGAAAGTGAAAGCATACTGACTGGACCATTTATACCATAGTTCTTGTTTTATTGATTGCAAAGATGGCAAATCCCAAGTGCTGGATACATTTTAATTTTCAGTCATCCTGTGATGTTTCTATTTACTGTATTATCATAAACAAAAGTGTGTCTTTGTTTTGTTTCAAAGCCTTTTATTCCTTAAATTAGCATAACTGTAAGCTTAATGGTTCTAACATTAACATTCTATGAGCGTTTTTATTTTAAAGAACAGTTGGAAGAAATACATGAAAAAGTCTTAGAAATCTTAGAACTGGAAATCAATGGAAAAGCAATAATAAGCTATACTAGATAGCACAAAGCTCCTTTTTTGGTTGCATGATTAGGAGAATGACTATAGGAAGACAAGAATTTGAAAACTAAATGCTAGGACTGGACTAGCAGTGGACTAGCAGTACAGGACTTGTTTCAACTATAAACCCTCTTCAGTGTGCTTTATGAAATAAGCCCCCTTCCCCCCATTACTGTAAGTGAATCAGAAAAACTGAAAATGTGAGAAAATGACAGCTTGACTCAAGCTCCTTGTTATGAATTCAAATGCTTTTCAAAGGCATTCAACTGAATGATGCTGTAATGGCAAAAAAAAATACATGTGCTTGGACAAACCCTTTATGTTTTTCTCAGTGGCGATTAATCTAAGAGTACATATCTCTGCTTCCAGCACATGGGCCTGCAGAATCAAAGCACTCCAGTCTCGTGCACCAATTACACCTCCCTCCCGCGCTGCACAGGAGAGTTTGATCACTGTATGAACAAAGGTGTTCTATTTGTCCCTTTCCCTTCCCTTCATCATCTCCCTGAGGCTTTTGGTAACTAACACACACTCACACACACACACACACACACACACACACACACACACACACACACACACACACACACACACACACACACACACACACAAACACATTTTTGGTGCAGCTTTGAGAGAGCACATCAGTGAGATGTTGCCTAGTTCTTTTGGGGTGTGATTCTCTTTTCTTCCTCCCCATTCAGCTAAGTGAACCACACCATGGAACAAGAATAAAAAATAAAATAAAATAAAAAGAAACACAAGTAAGAAGCCCATCCAGCCATTGTGCAGTGGTGCTCTTTGAAGTTAATGAGACAAAACTATCAGCTGTCTCCATTTTAATTAGAAAACTGGTGAAATGATTACATTTTTAATTGAAGCTGTCGTTTTCAATTAAGATACCATGTCCTTGAGAAGTCCTGTGTTCTCCTCTGCCTTCTCGTTAGTCCACTGCTGCATCCACCCTCTGTCCAGAATCGGTCCTAACTCTGTCTCAGCCCAGTTTTATAACCAGTTTTATAACCAAAATATGATCCATTAAATGCCCTAGATCCGGCCAAATATGTGACGCATCAAGAATGATTTGCCTTTTCATGTATTTCAGTCTCTCCTTGTATCACCTGTGCTCATTCCAAAGCAATTCCAATCAAAGCCAAAGGAATGCCCTACCTGTAATCTAGAAAAGCTCCAGCTGACATCTGAAGAGACCTCATTGAACATAAATGCACGTTAAATCCACAGCACTCATTAAGGTGCACTTGGAATCTGGTATAGGTGTAATTAGTGTCTTGTTCACAGGGGCGATCAAACTTTCATACTCAAGTACACCCCTCAGACGGAGTGGGAGGTGAATATTCATCAGGGAAGATAAGCCTGTTCATTTTCCACGTTCTCTCCTCTGCTTTCCTCATCCATAGCCGCTCTGAAATGTCTCCTTCCTTTTGTCTTTCTCGTCCTCACTGGCTCTCTTGACTCACTTTCTCTGGATCTCTTCCCTCTTTCATATTTCCTGAAGAGGAAGCTCTAGTGTTTGGCTGGCGAGACAGGCATTCTCTTCCACTCTCCATTCTCCCTCCTCGACACAATAGCGTTTTCTCATTAACTCTTATCAAAGTTCATCTTGCATCCAAATATGTTGAGCAGTGCGGAGTGGGGCGGATGGGAGAGAGAGAGAGAGAGGGAGATAGAGTGTACAGAGACCATAATGCAGCAAGGGTGCAGAAAGATTGGTTTAAAGATACCACTGTGTCCTGTCTGTTCACGTCTCCCACTGAATACATCCAATTATTGGTTTTGGCAATTATTCATTTCATTTAATGTTGAAGATGTGGGCTTGATATATTTCACAGCTCCCACTATAACCATGAAGTTTGAACGTCTGTGCCTGGTCACTCTGGGTATTGGTGCACGGGAATAAATTAAATTCCTATAAAATGATTGTTGTTTAGAATCCAACCCTTGTCAAATCAGTGTTTAAGCCCCTGCATTTGCTTTAAATTCAATTTTGTATGCAAAATCCATGCTCTTGAAGCAACTTAATGTTATTCATTAAAGTTATAGGGAACTGGAAAGCACCCTGAATAGATTTTAATTAATCTCTTATTTCTTTCTGATCACAAAGTCCAACCATGTCCATTTAATTTTGGACAAAATATTTAAATCGTAATAACTTCAATGTTTTTCATTCCTCTATTCCTCTTTAAGAAAACATAAATATCACTCTAGCCAATTTCCTGTCTTTCTGACCATTATAATCACCTCTATAATCTCCTCATCTCTCTCTCTCTCTCTCTTTCTCTCTTTGCATGTTTTCTTCTCTATCTTCCCTATTTTCTGCCTCCTCTCTCTTTTTTCACTCCTGCATCCTCATTACCATTGAAATGTAAAACACTCTAATTGAGTGCTGATTGCAGCCTTTCGTGCACTCTTCCTCAAGACGCTGCAGCGCAGAGGACGAGAAGCTCCTGAATAAATGAACCATTACGGGGGAAACCTTCATCTCAACGAGGCCGCACTTATCTCCCATTCCTTGAGTAATTGCCTCTATTGTTGTCAGTCGTTATCTGCTGCTGGTTTTACCAACCCAATCTGAATCCCTCTCTGCTCTCCATCTCCAAATATTTAATTCTGCATGGACCCCACCCACCACCCCCTCCACCTTTGAGAAATTGTACTGCAGTTGTGCATTTTTCCTTTCTATTTAAATTTAAACTTCCACCAAATAGATAAATTGTTTAAGGAAAAAGACCGGAACGTTATCTAAATCTTGTCTTTGAGCATAAACCTGTCTGCAACCTTTAATCATGATGGATCACACTGAGCAGAAATAATTCTGTTTCTTTATCAAGTTTCCAAACTCTGAGCCAGGGGGCTCTCCATGGATACACACTTCATTAGCCTACTGGCGACTCCATAACCATGATGGACTGAAGCCAGTTGAAATTACTCATTACGTGGGCTGATTATGGGAAGTAATTGGGCATATCAACAGTAATTCAGCAAAATATGGCTAAAAAGAATGTGGAACTGAATGACATATTTTCACATGTGTCCATTCATGTAATTCTTAAATATCCATAAAAATGTAACTGTGAGAGTGTAAGAGCAGTCTCGGTGTCCAGACATGCATGTGTGTGAGTGCATGTGTGTGTGTTCATGAGTGTGAATGAGAGAATATTCCTTATGTGGGTTAAATAACAGCATGAGGTCACAGAAACTGTGGCACTTTCCCTGGGGCTCCACACATGCTTTAATTGGTTCACAGCCCCCTCGCCTCGCCTGAATGAAAAGTCATTTAGAGACCTTCTTTCTCAAAGAGGATTGTAATTGTCATTCCCTTTTCTGATCGCTGCTGGCTGAGAAATTGCATTCCTGTTTGCCACACAATGCGGGGTCCATGTCTGCTGGAGGTGAAAAATATCACAGTCATTACCATGACAATAGGAGCTAATTCCAATGTCCCTGCCTCCAGTGCCTTTCATTCTGAAACCATCTTTTCTGCACCTTATCAGGAGGCCAGCACAGCCCCGGCACCGGGCCACTGTCACACGGGCCTCCTGCTTCCACCCTCGCCTGCTCCGCTGATGCACAGGGTGTGTGTCTGCACATGCAGCACCGATTGCAGTGCACACATACGGATCCACATGCGCAGTAAACAAACACACACACACACACACACACACACACACACACACACACACACACACACACACACACACACACACACACACATACATATGCTTAAGGAAAAAGTACACTAGCTTAATATGCATCACCCCATGAATCAGATTTCCTCAATATATCTAGAACCTGAAATGTCCAAAGTCAGTATACAAGCAGATTCAGGTCAATTAATACATGCATACAGGAGCAAGTCTTCCCAGCAGAGCAGTGAACCATATCACTGTGGCATTCTGCGCTCGGCAGTGTGAATAATCCTTATTCCATTCTTTCCATGTCTCTAAGATAAAACAAAATTGGCACCTGAAGCCCACATAGGTTCATAGCGTGTCTAATACTGTTATTTGACAAATAAACCACTGAATGGGAGACCTCGGTTATGAAATACAGAAGCACATGCGCTATGCCATTACAGTACTATAAACATGAAGGCACAGCACGACTTGCTAGTCAAGTTTTTCCAAGCCATCCTAATCTACTGCAGATCGCCACAATAGACAAGGCACTCAAAAAAGTGAAAAGAACCGTGTGGTGGCTATAATGGACAGAAAACACTACAGAGAAGAAGAGTGAAGTAAAAGGAGAGAAAGGACAGAGGGAGAGAGAGAGGGGATGAGAGCGACAGAGAGGAGAGGGAGAGAGTGTAGATGAGAGACAGAGAATAGAAGGAAAGAGAAATTGGGTGAGAGAGACAGAAGGAGAGAGGGAGAGAGAGAGAGAGGAAGAGGAGTAGCGCCTTGTGCGGGTGAGCGAGGAAAGCTGGAGAGATGAATCCCGCCAAACTGAGCCACACGCCCCAAAGCCGCCGCTCCGTTAGCGTAGCAGTACTAGCAGCCGAATGATCTGCAGTAATTTGTTATTTTCTATCTGGCATTGAGGGGAAGATAAGGGTGCACTGGGGGGGGGGGGGGGGTGCACTAGATTATTGGCCTGTGGAGTGTAATTGATTTTGGACTGGAGTTGGAGAGAGACAGAGAGGAGTAGAATCATGTCAAGTGAATTTGTTTTTATTATCTGTGCTGCACAGAATCAACATAGAGGGGGAAAAACTTGTTGGAATATAACTGCATAAATTATGATGGTGATTTTCAGGGGCAGACCAGTCTCCTTAACTGCTCTATGTAATATACTGAGACACACAAAATAAACTGCAATGCATACAGACACACTGATCAGCTCTTTATAAGTTTAAATTTAGTGATCTCATGTCTTCAGATGCACACCCAGAGCTTTGGTGTGATTGGCAGCAAGATTACAGTGAAGGTTTAAGCCCATATGGAATGCCCGAAGTAATGAGAGTGGTGATTTATGAACCCTCGTTCACACTCCCACCCAGCTGATTAAGATCTTCAGCATGTGCTCAGGTGGGACATGAGCACACACACACACACACACACACACACACACGCACACACACACACACACACACACACCAAGACTGCAACAAATCATATGCATATACCATATACCATGCATACACAACAATAACATATACCAAACATGCATAATTTAATCTAACCTTTATCAAACACAAATGGACATTAGCTCAATGATGCTGTGGAGGTTGTCCTGTGTTCCACCACATGCCGTTTCAGCAGTAGGTGGGTTTAATCCTCCCACAGTTCTGTGTCAGATCACCTGAGTGTATGGCTATATCTTAATAGACATATTATTTATATTATATTTATATTTATATAACTAATATAGAAGAGAACCTTGTACTGGCCTCTCAAAGGCTATATTAAAATAAGTGCACACAGACACAAAATTTTACACTAAACACAACATTTTCAGACCCAGATAAATGTTAGATAGATTTCCAGTCATAAAATATAATGCACACGTACCAAACACAGAGACAAAAATAAAATGGAAATGTTTCCTTTTAATAGACCAGCATCATTTGTAGTTCAGCAGTCCAGAAGTATAAAAAGCAGTAGTCATTTTGCAGTTTTAGAGTGAACTGCAATGCTCAAAGCAAATAAACACTATCATAAACAGTGAAAAGATATCGTTCATACAAATAACAACATACTAAAGCTCTTCAACATCTCTAATCTGCAACATACATGTTTGGGGACACACAAAACTGTGGTGTGTGTGTGTGTGTGTGTGTGTAGCCGGCTACAGCACATAAAGACGGCCTGCGCTCGATCACGTGCCCCAGGCAGCAGCACATGGAGAGAATTGATCGATCATGGGATTTTTTTATTAAAAAGAAAAAAAGAAAGTACACGGTCTAGCGGGAATTATGGGATGTAAATGCACAATCACAAACAACTGCAGGCGGTTCGTTTTCTACAACTAGTAGCATCAGCAACAGTGAGCGAGCCAGTTTGGCTGAGCTAGACATGTATATATAATAGTGTGGGATATGATGATGTGGAGGAGACAGGGCATGAGGTAGATACAGGGTGGGAAGACAGTGGAGAAAGGCAGAGGAAGAGAGAGAGTCAAAGAGAGAGAGAGAGTGTCAAAGAGAGAGAGAGTCAAAAAGAGAGAGAAAGAGTATTTGGCTGATCATGTGTTTTTCAGTACATTAATATGTAGAGTTGGAACATGGCTGATAGATGTTCTGCATTCATCCGTGTGCTAGCAGCCCATGAAGATGTGTGAGGAAGAGCGCACACTGATCTAGTGCACATGTTGTGGAGAAGAGCGCACACTGATCTAGTGCACATGTTGTGGAGAAGAGCGCACACTGATCTAGTGCACATGTTGTGGAGAAGAGCACACACTGATCTAGTGCACATGTTGTGGAGAAGAGCGCACACTTATCTAGTGCACATGTTGTGGAGAAGAGCGCACACTGATCTAGTGCACATGTTGTGGAGAAGAGCGCACACTGATCTAGTGCACATGTTGTGGAGAAGAGCACACACTGATCTAGTGCACATGTTGTGGAGAAGAGCACACACTGATCTAGTGCACATGTTGTGGAGAAGAGCACACACTGATCTAGTGCACATGTTGTGGAGAAGAGCACACACTGATCTAGTGCACATGTTGTGGAGAAGAGCGCACACTGATCTATTGCACATGTTGTGGAATGCACAGGCACTCTGAACTACAAGATTAGACTTTACTAAGGTCTTACTGACAGAATCAATGCCGGTGACAGTGCGATGCCTCCTAACAAAAGCTCCTCATTCGCAGTCCAGGGTCCGCGGAGCACACGCTTCCACCAGGAGACAGGGGCAGGTGACAGGAAAAGCCGACAGAGTTGTGGCTGTAGAGATGAGAAGTTCTCCACCTGTGCTCCAAACACCTAATGCAGTCTATGTGAAACAGCAGCCCTGGAGCAGTGGCTTTCTGCTGCTGTCAGGAACCACTCACAGCTCTCATCTGCCAACGTCCCAGACTGCAACATGCTCTGGCCCTGCATGTGAACACACACACACACACACACACACACAATGAATAGAGACAAGTGTGATCTTAAAATGACAGAGGCAATCAGTAACAGAAAGCATATTGGCGAAAAGGAACCAAGTTTAGATTTACTTGAGCACAATGAGGCTTCTGTAACCAATCTCTTTAATCCACTGGGTTCTATTTGTGTGTGATTTACAGGAAATTTTTTTTTTTGGAAATTGTAAGAATAAGATAAGCAATTCCTTCTTCATAAATCCTCTAAATATTTCACACAGCGAGAGATCTCCAACATAAAACCATGACCAGTTGTTCTTAGTAACACTTGGCTCTGTAATGGGCATCACCTCAACTCAACACAACACACTGGGCCACGTGCGGCCCTAATAAAACACAACGATGTGGAGAGATGTGGGTTCTGATGCAGTCCCCCCGATACTCTGCTACTCTCTGTGACCTCCAGATGACCTCCTCATGCTGCTTGTTTTCCACTTATCGCTTCAACGGCAATTAACAGTGAGTGTGAATGCAGGGCCCCTGTTTGCTTAGCAGGGGCTGGATACAGACAGACCAAAAGCAATTAATCCCAGTCAGACTTTTTTCTTAACACAATTTGTTGCTCCACTGAATTCCCTCGTAATGTCTGATTCTGCTTCATCTGTGTATGTGTGTGTGTGTGTGTGTGTGTGTGTGTGTGCGCGCACATGTGTGTGTGTGTGTGTGTGTGTGTGTGTGTATTTACCAGCAAAGCATGCGTCTCCAAGACTGCTCATTCCAGAAAATCATTTCCCACCAATCAGCTCTCTTAAGATTAAGAGCTTTCAACCAGTATGTTGTTAAAGTGTCACTGTGGCAACAATGGCTGCATTAAGTCACACCCATATCCCATAATCAATAACCACTGCATAAAACAAAGCAAAGCAAAATAGATCAAAAGTAAACAAGATAAAACACAGAAGTTCTAATCACAGTGCACAGAAAGTGTGGGCTCCTGTGTGGCCTCTGTAGGAGTGGTGTGCATCGATCTTGAAAAAGCGCTTTATGATGAATGCCAGAGATTCCTGCTGAGTGTGATGGTACTGCCACAGCTGAAATGCCTGCCCTCGTAAACTTGCGGACCCATAAAGGGTGAGGGCAGGAGACAGCTAAAATGATGCTTGGGTTTATGTGCTGTCTTTGGGCTTAAACACACCACTTTAGCACCCGTGAACCAGTCACTGAAGAGTTGCCGTAGCACCTGCTGGGACCCCTACGGCACTTTGACGCCCACATCTCTTCAGCGCCCATGCTGCTATGACTGACCCCTGTGCTGATTCGATGCCTGTGATGCTTCAGGACTCTTGCTGCTTTGAACATTTAAAGTTTTTATGGTGGTCTGTCAACAAGTGTTAAATGTATTGTCAAATAATACAACAGTGGTTTAAACATGGCAAACTCCTTACCCCTTACCTTCAAAGACATACATGGGAAACACACTGTGGACAATTCAGGACTCACCAAATTGACAGATGTATCTGTTGCGAGTCTTGCAGCGTTGGTCATTCCAGTTGAAAGCGCTGGACGCTTGCAGCTCTACACAATTCCCAAAGCTCAGAGAGAGAGAAGAGGGACACCCAATGGTCACACACAAACACTGCAGCTCCTTGGCATTGTCACTATTATCACCCAGTGTCTTACCTTTCACCTTAGTCAATTAGGACATATCTCCAAATGTCATCGTAATGCAGCCTCTCACCCATGATTGTCCGGCTGTCCAAAAGCAAAGCTTGTGAATGAAAGAGTCTCTCCTGTGTCCCAGCGGAACGAGTCTTTCACTAACTTATAAGTCAGACCTGTTTAATGAAAAAACAAGAAAGTGTGGTTATCTGGGGTTCATGAGTAAAAATGTTTGGGAAGGACAAACGTATTTTCCGGAGCCTGGGAAAAGTGACCAAATAAAGTATAGAATGCTGTTGTATTGAATTGTGATTTTACATTCTCACACATTGCTCTGAAACTCCCTTGCTGGTGGCTTTATTAAAAAGACCTGAAAGAAAATTATGTTTCCTTGCAATTCAATTCAAACTATTCACCTGAGAACGCCTCACTTCTGCAAAGAAACATAAATGTTTTTTGCAAAGGAATGCGAGACATGCCAGAATAGGAGCGCTACAGCCAAGGGATTCATGTATTTTTCTCACATAACCTTAAGCAGCTCAACACCCAGATGATTAGCACTTTAGTCCAGTGGAGAAATAAAATTTTTTTGGGTAGCGTCACACAAAACCTTAAACACTTTGCAGCTCTAAGTTTGGTTGAAGTATCCTCACCTATCCAAAAATTGCGAGTGTCAAAGTCAGGGTCAGTGATCTCGTTAGAGTTCTCCAGCTGACTGAGGTAAAAGGCCATGATGTCCTGGACCTTCTGATTGGACACCTGAGCAAGAACGCCTCCTTTATCCTGCACACAAAAACATACTTCTAGACTTCATATGTTTAGGAGAGAGCATCTAATACCTATTTGAGAGGGCTGACATAAACTAAGTGTACTGACACACACACACACACACACACACACACACACACACGGCATGTAAGTGTACAGGCAATATGGACGATAAGATCTATCTGTGTGTAATATTTCTCACCTGACAGCGCAGCTTGGCTGTATAGTACGTCTCAGCTTGAGAGGACACCATGAAGCACTGGCCGTCTATCTGCATGTCACAGCTATGGTAGGGGAAGCTTAGCTTCTCTGCACAACAGCGGAGGATGAGGGGTAAGCAAACGCTCGTCGCAGACAAGGATTCAGTCTGGCTCAGAGTTAAACTGGAGATGCTTCTGGTCGCACAGCAGGGATCAGTGAACAGGGCCCATTACAATACAGTTTCAGCCGAGATGATGGTCAACAGCAAAGCGGGAGAAGTTACGGAAAGACTGCGTCGCTGTTGGAGCGCTCACCTGCACGCTCACCTGCACACTCACCTGCACGCTCACCTGCGCGCTCACCTGCGAGCTCACCTGCATACTGACTTGCACACTCACCTGCGCGCTCACCTGCACGCTCACCTGCATACTCACCTGTGCGCTCACCTGCGCGCTCACCTGCTCACTCACCTGCGCGCTCACCTGCACACTCACCTGCACACTCACCTGCGCGCTCACCTGCACACTCACCTGCACACTCACCTGCACACTCACCTGCACACTCACCTGTGCGCTCACCTGTGCGCTCACCTGCGCACTCACCTGCATGCTCACCTGCACACTCACCTGCACACTCACCTGCACACTCACCTGCACACTCACCTGCACACTCACCTGCACACTGAGCCCCTCCGTAGCCCTGCAGGCACAGGCAGGAACACTCCTCACGCCGGTACCGCCCGTGCACGCACTGCACGCCACAGCGCACTGCAACATAAACACAGGCCAGACGCATCACCTGATGGGGGAGGGAGTGTGTGTGTGTGTGTGTGTGTGTGCGTGTGTGTGGGGGGGGCGGCACACTGGCAGAGACGAGCATACGAGGGTGGTGGTATTCACCTTGGCAGAAGCGGCCGGTGAAATCGGGCGCACAGTGACACTGACACGAGGACACGTTCAGCCACCCGTGTTCACCACAGCTCACGCGACACGGGTTACGGGGCGTCTCTAAAACACCACCACACACACAACAGGGACGACAGGGGAAACACAAGAACACACAAAAATGAGGTACTTAGATGCCAACAGGCTTGTTTACTAAACAAAAAATACATTCTAAAAAAGTTATCTGAAATACAAGTTATGACGATATAACTGAATAATTATTCTTGTTTAAAATGAAGCATGAACATGAACTACAAATACCACAAATAGTCCATGGACCCAAGACAACTTATCTCAAAATGAATAAAGGTTCAATAAAGAACAAGATCATATTGACTAAAAACATCAGCTTATACCTGTATAATAGTGCTTATGAATAATAGCTCAAGGAGGATAATTCAGGATAAAATGTCTCCGATGTACATTTTTCTTCCATTTTGCTGAGTGTAGCACTGAATATTTGGAACAAACTGAATTTCTGACTAAGCGTTTTCAGGTAGAGCCGACCACACGCTGCTCGGGCGCCTGCAGAGGGATCCACAATGCTCTCACCACACAGGCCGCTGACGTGATCCCACAGGCGTACGCAGCCAGACATGGAGGAAGTGCAGAGGGAACAGGAAGCTCCCGCTCTGTAGGGCTTCACATGCCTGCCGTTCACCTCCCAGTTCCCCCTGCAGACGGAGAGCAAGAGGTCTGAGCCAGCAACATGTTTCCAAAGACCAGCCAGCAGCCCGAGTCCCAGAGTGCATCCTGAGCTGCTTCCAGACAGATGCCATCATTTGAGAAAACGAAAGGTCAGATGCCAAGATCGTGATGAAACGCAAAGGTTCAAGATACAGATGATTTAACTGTGAAAACACGGTGACAGATGAAAGGAGAAGCAGTACGTGCAGACAGAAGCACACGTGACACGGAGCACACCACCTTACCCTGGGGAATACGCACAGACAAACACGTCCCAGAGTCCTGCTCCCCTGCTGCACACGTGCAGGGCACAGCCCACGTGACTGGAGGTGGCCCACACCAGCTGATGCACAGCAAGACATAAGCACTTAGGATTATGCTATCATCACTCAGCCAGACTCTCTTAGACAATCAGTTCCATGTGTTAAGAACAGCTGCTGTGTGGTTTCTTCCAGTGTCCAAAACAGACAACATTACCTGCGTGTAATGATCGCAGGTGCGATTGCTCCTGCACTGACCACTCCGGTAGCTATAGTCCTGACCCTCTAGGAACCAAGAGTTGATGAGGTCAGTGTAGGAGGTTGTACCATGTGGACACTGATGGATGT
Organism: Brachyhypopomus gauderio; assembly: GCF_052324685.1. NCBI lineage: Eukaryota > Metazoa > Chordata > Actinopteri > Gymnotiformes > Hypopomidae > Brachyhypopomus > Brachyhypopomus gauderio. Next base: position 26,793,076 of record NC_135212.1, read on the forward strand.
TCCATCCAACATGCTCCATCCCTTCTACTGATCCAACACTGTCCTTAAAGCAGAACTCTGCTCTTTGCTGAGCCATCACAGCTAAAGTCTCACTCCACTCCTGAAATAATGAAAGAGAAACAAGAAATAAAAACAACGGACATACCCAACAGACCAACGTGAATCATCTTTATAAAGAAAGGCAAGCATGGAGACTTTATGTTACTCAGTATTTGCAGGATGTCTGCAATTAATTAATGAATCCCCAAAAAGCTTAGCTTTGATGAAAGGGGATCTCTAAATGTTATTTAGGAGGTTATTAGGCGGTTCAAACATTTTCCCAGAGGGTAGTGGCCTTTGGGACAGTCTAAATAACTGGTGTGTAGACAAGAATCTGAAACGGCCACATCTCATCTAACTTCCCCTTATGAGGAAGGAAAGAACTCATTTCATCTGCTACAGTATGCAGCGACATGTGCAGATTGCTCTCCAGAGACTTCTGGAAAGCTTAAACAAATCTAACACCGGGCTTTGTCAAAACACATACAAGGCTGCAAGGTGACAGCTGCTGACTAATAAGACAAGTTTTCATCAACTCTGCAATGCCTAGATTAACCACACCAGAGATCGGCAGCCAAGCGAAGATAAGGCATAACAGCTGTGCTTTAAAAGTACATTTTATTGTCAAAAAAATGATATTGTATGTGTCTAGCCTCCTTGAGATCGGTTCAGTACTGTAGATTCCCTTAGACAAATCAAACATTCGACGCTTCTTAAATGAACTCTCAGATAGTGATCTGTGCTCCAGGATGAACAGCACTGAACTGTAAACTGAGGAGGACAGTTAGAGGCTGAGAAGTGAGGGATTCTTCTTCCTGAACTGAGCAGATCACAAGAAGGGAAGTGGTGAAACTGGAGATGCTTGTGGTAAAGACCTGTCAAGAATGACGGGGGCCAAGATGAGCTTACTGGGAACTGTATTCCAACAAGAAACCCAAGATCGAACAGCTCAGGAAGAACAGGTGATGAACACTGAACTTGGCTGGGACAGCAGTGGGCCAGTCCCACGAACTGCAGTCAGATCAGTAGTCAGTACCTTGAAGGTCAGGAAGCGTTTGCTTTCACAGGCCTCTTATTCTCAAAGGGTCACGTTATTTATGCTCATTGGTATATGAATTCTAACCCGTTTTCTTTCTTCTTTACTTCCTTACCTTATTCCAGTAAAGCCTTCTTAAGTAATCACCCTCTGACCCCTGTGTGACAGCAGAGTGTCTATGTGGCCACGAGTGTTACAAGGTTGAGAAGTGGCAGCTACGGTTGGGCAGCACTCCGTTCTCATGGTAATGGCCGTCACCACTCCAAAACCTAGCGTGACATCAAGGCGGGCTGCTTCCGCAGATGTGGGTTCACAGCAACACCCCCCCACCCCCCACCACCAAGAAAGCCAAGCCAAGATACAGACTGCAGAAGGGAAGGGAGGGGGATGGGAGATACAGTCGGCAGCCACTGTAGTCAGCAGCCAAGTCACCTGAGCCATCCTCATCCCACTCACACTACAGAGAGAGCTATAGAGAGAGATGAAACTTAAACAGGCCACCAGCAGGCCTCCTTTAGTGGCAGCCTGCCCCATCCTGCCCCATCCTGCCCCGTCTCTCCACACTCCGTCTCTGGAGGGCGCCGAGACACTGCCAGCTCTCGGTCACCCCACGGGCATCCTGTGCAGAGACAGAGCTCCTTACAGACTGATTGTGTGCATTTAGCTCTGCTCACAGTAGCAGAAAACACCTGCCCATGTGTTTCCTACTCAAAGCAACTGAAACCAGCCAAACACATCCAATTTCTACTGTAGGTGATAATGGATGAATAGGCACGTGGATGGTTTTTTCCCTAAATGGACTAGTAGATAACTCAAAATTGTTCTAAATTCTAAACATATTCTTTGTTGTGTTTCCATAAAAGCCCATTTGAGGAGTCCTACAGAATAAACAGGAGAGCCTGTCTGTGGCAGAGAGAGTGTCGTCTGCAGGACAGAGTGACAGTCGGAGCAATTTGGTGGCTAATTGTCATTGGGTGCACCTGTGTCTAATGATGTGCAGCCTGCCTAAATGCTGTTTTCTCTTTTGGTAGACTACCTGATTCCAGAGCTCCCTGGGCAATAAGTGAGCTTACTATCGCTGACAAACGAGGCACACTCTGAGTAGTTATATACGACAGTGTCGCAGTTTATATCTTTTTGTCTGTTTTGTTTTGTGTTTGTGGTTCTGTAAGAAATGCTAATTGCAGGCCCAGTCCTGCCCCCGTCTCTCCTTCCTACACAGCCACTGGCTGTCTAAGATACATCTCATTTGCAAATTCAGCATATTGCCAGATAAACCATTCCTTCGTTATTATAGCGTAGAAATACATTGCTTGGTAGAAGGTAACACATTTCTGTCATGTGTGCCCAGTGATTGGTCCCCCTGAGCTTAGTCTGATATCCCCTTTGGAAAATATTAGCTACAATACTACTTCACATCAAAATCTCAAAATCTACCAGAACCTAAAGTTAAAAGGTTATAAAGCCAAATTAAGTTGAGCTGAATACAGACTACTGTAGACTCTTTTTGTAATAGGATTTTTGCAAATGTAATAAAAGTTTTGTTTACAAGTATTCGAGTCTTTTACTTACTATAACCTTTTGCTTTGTAGTAGTGCTTTTACAATGATTACAGCTTTGATGCTTATTGGGTTTCCCTTTACTACTTAAGTGGATTTGGCTATTCTCTCCCATTCTTCATCACAGATGCTGTCAAGGTCCTGTCAAAACCTTCAGATTTAAAGATTTTCAAAGGGATTAGAGTCCCTTTCCCTGAGCCACTCAAGGACCTGACCTCTAAGGACTTGAGTTGTGCAGAAATTGCTTGGCTACGTGCTTCAGGACAGTGTCAGGAAGATATGCAAACCGCCATTCTGAGGTCGTCTGCACTCTGGAATATTGTTCAAAGGACCTCTGTGTATTTGACCTTCCAGTCCCTACCACTGAGAACCACAGTGTGATGTGACCACCACCACGATTTGCCATGTGCCTCATGAATGATTACCAGCTACCATATGATCGATGGACTACTCCGTGTCTTTTTAAGGAGGTTCTGATAACTTTCAATGCTTCAAAAAAAAATAATTAAGAATTTTCTCTTGATCTATGTACCTTTACACAACTCTTCATCAGGAGTCATCAGTAAATTGTTTGCATTTCATGGCTTGGTTTTTGGTCTGAGATATACCGTGAATGGTGAGACCTTATTTAGGCAGGTCTCTGCCTTTCTAAATCAGGTCTAATTAATCGAATTTGCCACAGATGGATTGCAGTCAAGATCCGGGGACATCTCAAGGATGATTAAAGGAAACAGGATGCAAATGAGCTTAGATTGGTAGGTCATACTAAATGGTCCAAATGTAAATTAGATATGTAAATGAGATATTTCAGGGGTTTTTTAATACATTTGCAAACATTCCTAAAAACAGCATTTCTGCTAAAAGAGAGGAGAGGAGCACAGACAGGGACACACAAGGGAGACAGAAGTCCCTTCTCTCTCTCTCAGTATTCAATAGTTCCCACTCCAGTTCCCACTTCCATGTGAAGAAATGGCCTCGTTTTCATTATTTCTCTGCTGAAGTTTGAAAGAGCAATCTTCCTCCCAACAAACATCCTCATTCTCTCTCCCTCCCTCTCCCACACACACACACACACACTTCATCCAACTCTTCTTTTCCTGTTACACACTCCATCATTCCAAATGCTCTCAGTCTCCATTCACTTCAAGCACCATAAGAGGGGTCACTGGAAAAAAAGGACCATCATTTGAGAAACTTTATGAAATTAGGGAATCTTATCTCCCTCTGAAAGGAAGGCTTAGAGCTCCAGCGTGAGGCTCTAATCTCTTTACAGCCACAGACAATCAGACTGCGCTTATGGATTCCTGCACAAATATTCCCGAACGATAATCACAAAGCCAGCTCAGCCCAAAGCCTTTTCAAATTTATCACTAAACCACTTTAATATCCCTCTTCAACTCCACGGAAACTCGTATGTGAGGCTTTCGAAGAAATTACCTGAAATGCTGCAGGCTTGAATACAAAATGGAGACTGATGACGACACACTCACCATCTCATTATGCGTTATGATCCGTGCAAAGACTCAAACATGAAACACCAAGTGAAACAATGTGCATGTGATGATATCATTCTAGCTAATGTATGGTGCATCTATACATTTGACTTTATGGAAGGTTCCTCCTGTATATGACATTGTCTTTATTAAAGAAGACAACTGCAAGAGAAACATTATCCATCTATATTTGACAGTGATCTATTGACCAATAACTGTGAGTGTGTTCTTGAAAGGTGACATTTTGTTAACTGTACCTAATGTAATTAAATCAAGCTGATTTAAGACATCACCAATGTGACTGTGCAAAAAAGGTACAGCTATTATCATTTTGGCACCACAACACATTAGGAATGAATGGTCCACTGAGTCCACCACAGAGCCTGGCAGTCAGACACGTGGATGAAAGTGCAACAGTGCTTCCTATTGAATGGGGGAGCGTGTTTGGCTCAAACACTGTGCTCAGTCCATTCATATGAGCTGGCCACAATCATGCAGTCATGGGGCTGGTCGTTTGCATTATCTCCTGCAAGCCCTTTAATCCTGCAAATGTCTATAAAAGCAGATCAACTCCAAACAGGGTCTGCAGGATTACCTCCTTGGTCCACCTGCTACAACACATGTGCCTGTGATTCCTCTGTGATGGTGCTCAGAGCCACCCACTGTGTGACATTCAGCTGCTTAGGATATCATTGTTATAACATGACATATCCATCAGAAAAGGAGAACTGCTGTTTGGATCAAATGCATTTTGGAATAATAATAATACCCTCTAAAAGGCCCCAGCTGCCTTTGGTGTCACATTACAAATGCGACAAGATGTTTCTAAAACTATCTGCTTCTCTCAGGACTAACTGTGAGAAACCTGTAGCAAGAATAAGCATTCAAGGTCGTTCTTTTTTAACTAATTGTGTTGTTTAAACAGATTATTATTTTACAAAGTGCATCCTGCTCTGGTAGGTTGGTGGAGGGCTAGGATGGGTAGGCAGTAACCACTTTAAGGGTCTTTGGCAGGATTCATTAACCCACTGCCCTAATGACAAGGTTTGGCAGGAGCCCAAAAACGGAGGCAGAGAAAATGAGATCCTGGGAAAGAGGTAGGAGCAGTATGTCTGTGTGAGCTCTGGATCAGCTCTGGATCAGTTCTGGTTCAGCTCTGGTTCCGGTGGGCTCTATGTTGAACAGTTCCGTATAGTGCCGCAATGATAAATCTACCTTTGATAGGCAGTACACCAAAAAGGAGCTTCAGTGTGTTTGAAAGCTAGTCTTCACCTTCTGACCATGAGATTAAAAGCTAGTCTTCACCTTCTGACAATGAGATTAAAAGCTAGTCTTCACCTTCTGACCATGAGATTAAAAGCTAGTCTTTACCTTCTGACCATGACATTAAAAGCTAGTCTTCATCTTCTGACCATGAGTCTTAGAGCTAGTCTTACCTTTTGATCATGAGTTTTAAAGCTAATTTTCACCTTGTGACCATGAGTTTTCAAGCTCGTATTTACCTTTTGTCTACCATGTACACATTACAAAAATGTGTTTACATCTTTTTCTGCTATCATTAGGGAAAACATCGGAGGCAAAACAGCCAAAAATAACAAAAGTTAACCAGCAAAAAATAAATATTATACATCCCCATTAAAATTATTAGACTGAAAAAATCCTGAAATCTATTGTGTTAAAGCAACATTTCAGTAGATCAGATCCTGGGAGGTTTATTTGTGCCCTAGTGTAGATTCAAAACAATTATGGAGGGAAATGGATACACTTCTCATTCAGTGGTGCATCCTTGAATCCTTCATACTAGCTTGGCAAAGTGTGATAATGTAACAGTACATGAACAAAACCCCAACAAAAGCAAACTTACCATTTTCTGCATGTTTGCAGCCACAGGGCTGACCCCACTGCGGAGTCTATTGTGTTGTGTAACAATCTGAAAATGCTCCTTAGGGCCAAACCCTGCAGAATAAAAGAAAGCCAGTTACTCTAGGAAAGATCTCCATGGTGACCAAATACACATCGGAGGTGTGCAGGATCGGGGTCAAATAGTTTGTGATGACCGTTTTGATAATGCACTGCAGCCTGTAATCAATGCAAAACTGCTTAAGTGAAACTGGCGAACCTATTGATTCATTTCACTGCTACATTAATTATACTTAAATAGTTAGATATGAATAATTTTCATTTGTAATATGCACTCAAGTATAAAATATAAGCCCATACAAAGCTAAAAAGTTGAGTGATGTGAGAAAAAATGAAATATATAGATGGAACAAGAAAAGACCTGTCGACCTAAGTTCTCTTAATAAATAATTTAAATAAATAAATAATCGACCAGAACTGACTTCAATTAATTAGGGAATAGAAAATGCAGTAGTAGCCTACATATTTTAATAAAACTGATCGGTTTACGAATGGCTTTGTAGACTTTATCAAGAGGAAATCCATTGGCATGTAAAACATACTGGCAAAATATTACACCCAATCTATGGCTGGCCTGGTGAACTTGAGCTTCTGTCGGATGGAAACAGAGGCCATATTTATTTTCACTGATTAAGGTTTTCTCTCTACATGAAAGTAATCATATTTAATTGCGTCAGTAATTGACAACGTTCAGCCATCTGAAAAAGAACGGCTGTATTTATAACCAGGCTAATCTCGACCTAGGTTTTTTAACTAGGTTTCATTTCTTAAACAATTTTTGATTCTGAGTGATTAAGATGATAACTTAGTTCAGGGAACTAAGCTATCAGTCATGACACAACCATCTGTACCGCAGGTTCACTGAAGACACGCTCATTCCTCTCTGCTCTGATTAATAGGCGCTTACCCCTTGCAGGTGGGTCCATGTTCGGCCGCTGCGCGTCCAGCGTCCGCCCTGTACTGGCGTTCGGAACTGAGAGAATAACGATCAGTGTCGAGGTTAAACACCGAACAACTTTGGAAGAGCTCATGGCTATAGAACTTAACCGTTGCAAAGAAGCAGCACAACAACACAAAGTGTGACCACAGTTATCTCCCTCTCTCCCTCACTCTCTCCCTCCCCCTCTCCCTCTCTCCCTCCCTCCTTCCTCTGCCCCCTCGCTTTTAACAGCTCATTTTCACAGAGCGCACATTTCCCAGCTGTAGACTTCTTCAATGCGATGGCGCGATAGTAAGACGAGTAACATCTAAACAAATTAGAAACAGTGTCTCCTCATCTGTGAAGGGTGTGAAGCTAGTCTTTTAACTAAAGCTCAGTGGTGACCTTCGACTTAATTTGCTATAAAGACAAAGGAAGATTTTTCTCACTTACGAAGAAATATGTAATAAGATTCAAACAAGAGATTTAGTACGGTAGAAGACCATTAAATCGCTCGAGTTGAGATCGTGAAGTGCAGCAGAAAAAGAATGAATCTTTCTTGCCAAGACTGACAGCTTCATTAGGCATATCTGACAACTATTAATATAATGCTCCTCAAAAATATATTATTTTCATAAATGTGTGTCAAAACGACAGTGAGAACACTTCGATAATATTAATCCCATAGAGGAAGCTTACACAGAAACTATTTGCCTGCTATGAGTGAAAATTATGTGTCTGGAGGAAAAAGTGATATTGGGAAACTAGAGCTCAGTCCAGTCACAGTGATGGATGATTATTATATTTGTTGAGCTGGAGATGTCTTAGTTCCCAAGAATGTTCAGGTCCATTTACAATGAGGGTTAAATGTTTGATGGATATTGGAAATATCTGACCTACTCGTTCTTTGTTTTTATTGTTCATTTACATAACCAGTATCTCAGCGCCCAGTGTCCCAGTGTTCATTTAAGAAAATATTAATTGAACATCCTCAAAACATGCACCACTCCAATAAGTTGTTCAGCAAAAAGTTCCATGACGCTGAATGATAGCAATTCGTCTGGACAGATGACAAAAGGAGTTTCGGAGACATGCACATCAAACCTATAAAATGCTCTCAGAAACAGCAAGCAGCTATGGCTGTCTGAGCATCTCCACAGAACATTTTAGAGCGGGCCAGATTGGTACAGTGTAGTGAGAGCCAACGCTCGTACTCTGAAACCAAATACAAAGAAGCTCTCACTGACGTCAAAGGAAGTTCTTCTTTTAGATTCGTAGCTTAAATCATGCTTTTAAGATGAACTTACATAGCTCTTCCCAATAATCAGTTTGGACACACTCCTCTTCACGGATCCACGGTTTGTATGAAGGGACAAAAGCATCTTTGAGTTCTCAAGGCTTTCAGAACAAGTTTCAGCTCCTGAGCAGGAAAGGATTCAGGAGAATCTTCTGCTAACAGCTCTGCTCTGGATATTATTACAGCAGGAACCAAACATCAAATTGTATTACTGTTTTTATGGTGCGTTTCTAAACAAATGTATTACTGTTGTCAGTTATGCTAAATGCAGCTTGATACATGGAATGGATCACCCATGATGCAATCTTGTATCTCCATACTAATGAATGGAGAAGCACTGATAACTACATAATTTTCACCTTTTTGCCTGATGTCTGGCACAGTAACATCACGTCCCATGATTATGAGGTATTTTATGTTCGTTGAGCGAAGCACTGTTAAGCCCCAACCTTTTTTCCAATATCAAATCAGTGAAGTCAGTTGGAGCACACTGTTTGCAGAGAGGGCTTAAACAGCTCTGTTGATCTGACTGGCTTGTTTCTGAAGGCCAAAATGTAAAACACACAAAACTATGCCAGGAACCCTACTGTACATTGTTATACATCGATATAATTTTTATATATAAAATTATAGTTTCACAAATAACAATGAGAGTTGTATGCCAGAATCTAATTGTGTTTTCTGTGCAGTATATTACTTTGAAGGATCGCACCGTTGTGTTCTTACATAATAGTAGCAGGTTGTACCAGGCCTACAGAAAGAAGCGAGGATGATCTCACGTCTCAAGGAAACGTCTCATATTGTGAACCGTCTGCTTACCGAACGGGTTCTGCAAAGAGGTGACATGTTTTTTTACCCATTGAAAGAGATCCATTATACTGATACATGCTGAGATGTTGACAAACGAATTTTATATTTCTCCAAGTTAACAAATAGGCTCCAGAACTGAGTGGCTTTTATGGGGAGAGAATCTGGCGTGTGCTTTCCAAAAAAAAGGAAAAGAAAAAAAACATGAGGCAGCGTTGCTGGGTTATAAAAATGTACCCTCCAGAAGACCAACTCATTCTGATCGCTCTTAAAGCAGGCCGAGGTCACTGTATCGCGCTATATTTGTGGAGTTTCACGCTTTCTGGAGTTTTTAAATAGTTCTGAAAAGCCGTCGACGTGTAACGGGATTCCACATTCTATGGTCTACCAGGTTATGATTTTGGTGGATAGTTCTCAGATTCGTGACATTTTGTATTAGGAAAATGAGTCGGCCTTACATTGCGGTGCTGATAATATGCATCTGTCAAGCTCGCAATAACCATGGTCAGGTGAGTAGACCTGGTGAGGTTTAATAACCTGAAAAAAGGAAAGATTCGCATTTTAGATTTCATGTGTATGTCGAGACTGAAAGAAGGCCGAAGTTTACAGCAAATATATAAAAGTTTATATGGTATAAAAGTACTTTTATTTATCTTTGTTGTGAAAAAGATTGTTCCAGAAGACTTTGAAAAAGGCATAAAACTATGAAGTTACTTGTGAAGACTGATCAAAGATGCAATTGCACAGAAATGTATTTCATAAAGATTCATTGATGTTTGGGCAGATAAAATGTTTGCACAGATTAGGTGGTTAGGGGTCAAAGCCATGTACCTAATGTATGTGAGTTTGTTTGTGTGTGTGTGTGTGTGTGTGTGTGTGTGTGTGTGTGTGTGTGTGTGTGTGTGTGTGTGTGTGTGTGTGTGTGTGTGTGTGTGTGTGTGTGTGTGTGTGTGTGAAAGAGAGAGAGAGAGAGAAGGCAAGTGAAAAGAAATATGCAGTCAGCTAATACCTGTTATTTTATACAGAAATGCGGCACATGCTGAATGCATTATGATGTCCACTGGCCTCAGATTACAATCATGTACTAAGTTTAGAAAGTTTTATGTGGCTTCATATTTTTCTGAACTGTTTTCTGTAAAAGATGAGCTTCAGCAACACCGATGTAAAGAATGTGCCCTTACATTCACAAGGGGTTGTGAAATCTTGTAGTTTTTTGCTTTCCAACTAGGCACATGATATTCCAACCAGTTAACAAATGTATAAAGGTAGTTATGCTTTTACACAAATCCCTACTACAGTTGTTATGGTAATCTTTTCTGCTGTGTTACAAATGCATCAGGACCAAGAAAGTGTAAACACGGTGTTACTCTGAAGCTCTGAAGATGGGAGCATGGTGAAACAAGAACTCTCTCACACTGCTCCTGGCTACTGGCAGGAGTGTTCTCACGGCATCGCAATCAACTAACTAGCTGTTTTCACAAGATGATCAAATATTTATCTTGCTTACATAAGGCCTGTAAGATGAAAACACTAATTGGGTTTGGGCTTTTTTTTAACATGAAAGAAAAAAAAGGTGGGGGTTCTTCCACTTGGTGTCAGCCAATGAGAGGCAATGAACCTTTTATGTTTGCTTGGTTTGAATGTTTCATGAAGAGGTCAAGATGGCCTGATCTACCTTAAATTACAATTATCAGGGAAATAAGCAGCTGGTAAGTTATTGCTGCAACTGTTTTAATTATAATTCCAAGAGTGTAGTTCCAGAGAAAAGTTGAAGGCGACATCATCTCTATTGTTTCTACACACCTCCTCAACACCTCACTTTCTGCTTCTTACATTATGTTATTTAATGTGGAAATATTAAAGACAATCTTGAAAGTATTCTGGACTTTAATTGCGCTCAGCTAAATCACTGCCGGTCCAGACTGCTACCAATCCTCCTTACCTTACTCTGTAGTTTTCTAAATACTTGCAGTTTAACATGGTCCTGACTGGTTCCAGCTTCCCAACAAAACATTTATAGAATGTCACATTCAGATGACCAGACTTCATAGTTACAAACCTAATCCAGGGAGGATTTAAAGCATAATTAGGAAAAAGACTACTTTCCAGAATCAGGACTACCCACATCTCCTTAAGCTTTGAGATTTCCTAGTTTTCTCCAAGCATGTTAAAGCCCGCATGCTCTCTGTTCATTCACCCTAGAGTACAATTCAACCTTTCACAGCTTTGAGTTTCTACCTCCATTTACAGAGCAGCACCTCTTACAGGTGACGTCATGCATGTCAGCCAGGCAAAACACTGTGTCTTTCACAACTGGGCAATTTCCATAGAACGAAACACACACGTTTTGTACACATCAAGTGCAAGTAAAAAAAAATCTAGGTGACATCGGACATGCTGCTCTGGAATTATGGGTGGAATTGTGAATGGTATGAAGAAGTTGTTTTGATCTTATCCAACTTGACAAAGCCATGATATAAAATAACATTAGAATGTAAATGAGGAAATGGTTTTGGGACTTTGGAAGCATGGTGCCCTGTGGTCCATTCTCTGCGTTATTCTAAAGTGTCTGTTTTTACAGGAATGTCCTGGTATGCAGGACCTTCAGAGTTCCCTCCGTCAAGCTCACAAGCTGCTGTCAGCGCACGAGGCTTCGTACCTGCAGGGTCTGCGCTCTCTGAGGAAGAAGCTGAACTCAATCAGCAGCGTCGCCCACGGCCCGGCCAGACCCAGCAACGGTAGGGGCCCCCCGCAAGGTCTGCGGGGCCGACACAGAGCGAGCATCGTCATACACTGCGTGTACACTTGCTCTGCGCAAACAGTCTTTGCTTTCGAACAGCTACCTGTCCAAAACTGGAGGCTCCCCTCAACGGTAGAAAGCTAGGGAAGGTTCTGCTTCCTGGTCACGAGGTTCACTTCCTGTGTGATGTGGGCTATGAGCTTGTGGGCTCGGAGACTCGACAGTGTAAGGACTCTCTGAGTTGGAGCGGCCAGCAGCCAGTCTGCAAGGGTGTGTGGTAATACACAATAATACAGCATACATTACATGTCACATGTAGGCAGAGTAATGCAACCTAAACCTCCCTTTACATTCATATATCCAGATGTTATTATATAATCTAAAATGCAAGGCACTATACGCACTCAAGCTGTCTGAGTATACTCACCTCACCCCCCTTCACCCTCCTCCCCTCCTTTCTCTCTATTACCCTCCTCCCCTCCTCTCTCACTCTATCACCCTCCTCCCCCTCCTCTCTCACTCTATCACCCTCCTCCCCCTCCTCTCACTCTATCACCCTCCTCCCCCTCCTCTCTCACTCTATCACCCTCCTCCCCTTCCTCTCTCACTCTGTCACCCTCCTCCCCTCCTCTCTCACTCTATCACCCTCCTACCCCTCCTCTCACTTTATAACCCTCTTCCCCTCCTCTCTCACGCTATCACCCTCCTCCCCTCCTCTCTCACCGTCACCCTCCTCCTCCTCTTTCACTCCATCACCCTCTTCCCCTCCTCTCTCACTCTATCACCTTCCTCCCCCTCCTCTCACTTTATCACCCTCCTCCCCTCCTGTCTCACTCTATCACCCTCCTCCCCTCCTGTCTCAATCTATCACCTTCCTCCCCTCCTCTCTCACTCTATCACCCTCCTCCCCTCCTCTCTCACTTTATCACCCTCCTCCCCTCCTGTCTCACTATCACCCTCCTCCCCTCCTCTCTCACTCGATCACCTTCCTTTCCTCCTCTCTCACTCTATTACCCTCCTCCCCTCCTGTCTCACTATCACCCTCCTCCCCCTCCTCTCTCACTCTATCACCCTCCTCCCCCTCCTCTCTCACTCTATCACCCTCCTCCCCTCCTGTCTCACTATCACCCTCCTCCCCCTCCTCTCTCACTCTATCACCCTCCTCCCCTCCTCTCTCACTCTATCACCCTCCTCCCCCTCCTCTCTCACTCTATCACCCTCCTCCCCCTCCTCTCTCACTCGATCACCTTCCTTCCCTCCTCTCTCACCCTGTCACCCTCCTCTCTGACTGTTATTTTCAATCTGCTTTACCCCTTATCCTTCCCACTCTGCATGGTCATTGTTTTCCTACTTTCCCACATCTCCCATCTACTCTTTTACACCCCCATTTCTCCTTCAGGAAAATGAGTTTTCAATTTCACATGCATTTCAGCACGACTGAGTTGTGCTTGGCTTTTGTATTTCAGGGCCTGTCTCAATAGAATGTTTCACTTTGGCCCCTTACATTGTTTTACAGACCATTTAATTCCAGACAGCGAGCCAACATTTTGATTAGGCTTGACAAACGCTCCATCAGCAGCAGAGAAAGCTTTCTCTGAAATCACAGAGCATTGAGCATACTTAATCTTTGCATCAGAAGTATAGTGTTACACAGACCTTTTCGCTCTGGAATTCACAAATGCTGTTTTTTCAGAACTCAGTATGCATTTAAGCATCTCGTTGGTCTTGGATTAATGTCTGAATCCCTCTCTTTTTTCCAGAAGTAAATCAGTGTGCTTCTTCCCCCTGCGCTAATGCGGGTACGTGTACAGATGAGGCAAACGGATTCACATGTTTGTGTGCCAAAGGCTGGGCGGGGCCTACCTGTCAGTCTCCAACACCTACGTGTACGTACATTTACATTTACGACATTTAGCAGAAGACTTATCCAGAGCGACTTACAAAGTGCTTTGCATCTGATAGGTAATAGTACGGATAGGCCAGAATTCAAGATACCATTGAATCAGACTACTACTAAACTACAGGAGTCAATGTCATTACCTAGTATTTTGCAAGTTAGACGTTTGCCAAGAAGCACAAATAACCATAGACAGACAATTTAAGAATAACAGCAAGTGGTATCAGCCGAGCTAGTGCTCTGGTAAGAACTTAACAAACAGGTGGGTCTTCAGTCTACGCTTGAAGATAGCAATAGACTCTGCAGTCCTAGCAGCTAATGGCTCCACCATCTTGGAGCCAGGACGGAGAATAGTCTGGAGCTTTGTCTTCCATGAGACTTTAAGCATGGAGTTTCGAGTCGAGCCAAGCTTGAGGTTCTGTACGTATATTCAGAAGCGCAGAGACAACAGCAGTAAATAAATCAGTTTTTTGTTTTGAAGTAAACTGCAGTGCAAGTAAGTCACAAGTGACAAACACACACACGTGCACAAAGAAAGAGAGAGAGAGTCTACATTTTGACCTTTCTCTTCTAAAACGTCTTCAGATCTCATTTGTCTCTTCTTCACAAATAACGTGACTAACACACAGATAGACCTCAAAATCATGATGCCACTGGGATATACACAGGTCTGCACATACTAACCTACTGTACTGGGTCAAAAAGTTTTGATGAGACCTGAATTTAAATCAACTGATGATCTGTAGTCTGCAGTTCACACCTCTGTGGATTATCTCCACCTCTGGCCTTACACCCAGCTAAGCTGTTCCTCTTTCAGTTATATCCAATCTTCACATGCACCATATGTTCATATACGGATGCCGTGTGTGTCACTGCAAGCCCACGGAATACAAATGTGCGCATAGCGTGTGTGTGTGTTTGTGTGTGTATGTGTGTGTGTGTGTGTGTGTGTGTGTGTGTGTGTGTGAGCTCCCCTCCCGAACGCCTCACTCTCCTCCTCCAGTCTTTATCACCATGACCAACACCTCCACTGCCACGGCCGGAGACGCGGCCGCCACCTCGTTTCCTGCTGCAAGCCCGTCTCTGGCCGTGCGGCCATCCAGGTGTAGCCTGGTACAGAGCACCACCCACTGCACCTGCGAGGCAGGATACACCATCTCAGGCCGCGACACCAGCATCTGTGTGGGTGAGGGCTTACAGTAACTGTCGCAAATCATAACAAAACACAGGCTGTCATGGGTTTGGGTAGATGGTGTTGTATTAGCTCAGCAGCAGAGCCTCCAAGATTCTCTTAACGCAGTGTGTGTGTTGCTCTTGTGCTCCTCAGACATTGATGAGTGTGAAGTGTTCCATAATGGACAGGCGGGCCGCTTGTGTTTGCACACTTGTGTTAACACCCCTGGTGGCTATCGCTGTGCGTGCCCCGCCGGCTACAACCTGACCCGTGATGGCCGGGGATGTAAAGGTGAGTCTCGGACTAGCGTGCTGCTGTTAGCATTTCTGTGCCAGGTTCTGTGGAGTGGGATAAATCCTCCATCCTGCCTCTGCCCGCCCTGTTCTTACTCATAGACATTGATGAATGCGGCACGAGGCAGAACAACTGCACTCGTGATCAGCTGTGTGTTAACACTTACGGAGGCTTTCAGTGCGTTAAAGTTGAGTGCCCACGCTTCCGAGACGCAACTTACGTCAAGACCTCCCCCACGTAAGTACACGTTGTCACATATGTCAGAGAAGGACTCTCTGGTTGCTGGGACCCTGTTTAAAAAGACTTTAAATGTGTTGGCATGTCAAACACTGCGTAGCTGATTAGCATAAAATGTGGTGATAATGAAGGTTTGGACAGATCCGTGCGTTCACGGGTAACGGCTTTCTGTGCTGCCTGTCTGCGTGGAGCCAGGCGCTGTGAGCGGAACCCGTGCCCCGTGGACAACAAGGCGTGCACTCAGGCCCCCAACTCCGTCTCGCACCATCACATGTCGGTGGTGTCCGGCCTGGCGGCACCGCGGGTCATGTTCCGGGTGTCGGCCGTGCGGGTGACGGGAGACGCTCTGCGTTTCGCACTGCTGGGCGGCCGTGCCCGCCGCCACTTCACGGTGCAGCGTTCGGACAGGCAGACGGGCGAACTCCTGCTGGTGAACCCCGTGCAGGGTCCCGCCGTTCTGGACGTGGAGGTGGAGATGAGCGAGCTGGAGAGGAGGGAGCTGCTGGCACGCTACATCACTAAGATCACGTTCTTCGTCTCGCAGTACGAGTTCTAGCCACAGCCACGATTGCCCAGACAGGAGGGGTGAGGAAGGAGCGTTAATGCTTCCTGTACCAATGAGAAGAGGAGTTTTCAGAAGACGAGATGATTCTTCTGTTCTTGCATGTAAAATGGAAACCATTTTGTGCCAAATGCAGTTGTATTTCTGTCATATATGTCAAGCATGCATATTTACAAATGCTATACCAAATTTTCTCAACATTTATTTATCAATGTCGTTCTCCAAATGAGACTTTTGCCAGTGTGGTAGGTCTCTGGTCCAAGTTTGCCTTTCATATGCTGTGAATGCATCCAACGGAAATGACATTGCTTTGTAAGGAGAGCGAGTCCAGTGGGTGTTTATCCAATGCCACCCAGCTATGGATGACCCTCGACCCTTGACCCTCGGCCTCAACCGCAGATCCAAGCAGCCCGGTCCATCACAGGAACAGATGGCAACACGTGGGATGTGGTACACGTGGGATGTGGGCAGTAGGAGCAGTATGTGCAGCTCTCTGCAGAAATAATATAATGTGAGAGGAAGCCTGACCCTGAAAGCACAGAGCTTGGAAGAGCACTGGTGTGGCTGGGCTGGACCTTCTGATTGGCTGTAGCTGCATTAGATTCATGGAGGTATTCACTGCTGCCAGAACTGTAATGAAAAACAAGAACTCTGTGCAAACATACATAAAATTGTATTTAACTTAAAAGTAAAAAAGTAAAAAAAAAAAAAAAACATTTGGCCACTTTTGGGGAGAGTTGTGCTTTCTTACATTACAGGCACGTTTTTAAACAAAAGGTCAGTCTCAGAGGTAATTACACTCGTCATCAGAACTAACTGAGCACTTGGTTGTTCTATGTCAGTCACTATTGTATTACTCCGTTGCATTAGGCTTTTCAATGCTGCTATTTATTTTAAAGCATAATTATCTTCTGTGTATGATTCTTCAGATTTACAATAATAATCACCCTAATAAAGATGACATAATGACATTTTCAGTGACCTTAAAGTGTTTCAGCACGACTTGTGTAAAAACCTACTTAAAATCTACATCAGTGTCTTTTTTTTTTTTTAAACAGACATTCACGCTGCTTGCGTTCCTCTTAGCTGGGGGGGTGGGGGGGGGGGGGGTTGAGACATCAGGCAGCGCACACAGTGTTGCTCTTGCAGCCGAGAGGCAGCATGCGGAGCCTCCGTCAAAGAGGCACTGTGTGTCCTGCCACTTACTGTGTATTTATACAGGGGCCGGGCTGGGACAGCGGCGCTCTCTGGTATATTTAGATATCAAGTGAGATGTGATAAATGGCAGCGGTGTGTGGAGCTGCTCTTCCACTGCCCTCTCGCAGTAAAGCTGCATGTGCATGTACACCAGGGAGACGTCTCCACCCAAAATAGCAAGATGTCTGCGGGTGAAGGTAAAAATGTTTCACCCCAATGTCACATAGCATCGCATAATATAACCATCTACCAAAGCATCTGACCTCTGACCTCTGACCCATAGCAGACAAGCTGAGATGGAAAGACAGAACATAAGATGAAATGAAATTAACCAAATGGACGATAGAAAGCACATGAAGATGAAGCACAAACTGCTCACCCTAGAAACCTGGCGGGAGCAGATTGCAGCAGGCAGCGTGGCCCGTGTGCATGTAGCTGTGTGACAGAGATCTTTATGGAGTGTTGCATGATGGAGTGTGTGGGTGTGTGTGTTTATGTGTGTGTGACTGGATGGCACTAAATCATAGCAGGAGAAAGATCACTGAAAAGGACAGAGGGACAGCATGTGAACTGATGGCTCAAGCTCGAGACAGAATAGAGAGAGAGAGACACCATCTCTCTTTTTTTGTTGTTTCTGCAGAGGGCCTCCTATTTTTCTGCCATCAGAGTTGCCTTTCAGCTCTGAAAGGGTCCCACCCCCTGCATTCACTCCTGTCCTGATGTGCAGGAGAGGACGAGGGACCAGCGTCTGTGGCGAGAACGCAACACACTCTCACTGGCGGCTGGTCCCCACGCCCTTCCCTAAGATGTCAATCAAAAAAGGAAAGAAACAAGTAGTGACAATGTGTGTGTGGAGAACCGTGTGTCAGTACTACAGGCTGATACGTGATTATATATATATATATATATATATCACAGTGGTCAAAACAACCATGGAGGGTAAAGTAGATCCGTCTGCCTTGGTTTAATCAGAACAGAGAGCTTCCACTGCATGTTCCTCTTCCATAGGCCTCTCTCTCTGGGCTGGCCAGCCCAACACAACAGCGACCCCAGAGTAAAGGAAAGAGTCCCAGAGCACCTGCCCTGTCCCACTAACCTGGATGCGATAGTAATCCAACACTGGCCTTCCCACAGCGTGAAGGGAAACCTGGCACGGCCGCACTTCCCCCGCCACACAGCGCCAACCTCAAAACCCACGATCTGATCCAATCAGATACTCTTGTATCCGATTTAAAGGGTGGATGAGCCACTCTGCCGGTGTGGAGGGCCTGTCTCTGCCTGGCTGTAAATCAGCACCGAGGGGGTGGCGGGTAAGGGCTTCCAAACGCAGCACTGCATGAACGAACTACCAATCCACCACCATTTTTAACATTCCTGCAGTGGCATGGCAAATTCAATATGGCAGAAGAACTGAAGAAGCTTGTGTTGTAAGCACAGTATCCGGTGGTTTCAAAGTATGATGAAAAATGACACTTTTGAGCTCGGCCTTGATGACACATCCAGATCTTTTTTTTCCCTCCCAGCTGTAGGGTTACGAACACAAAGGGCAGGTCTGCTGGTAGCGGCACACACAGCATCTTCAAGCTTCTTCTTAACAAATGTGAATTATTCATTGGCATTTCGGGTCCAAGGCAGAAACTGAACTTGCATGTGGTCCACGAGGCACAGAAACCATGTGCTTCACTCTAGCTGGGCTGTCACGGTCACGTCCTTCGCCTGTGCATGGGGGGGGGGGGGGGCGGCATTGCCACGTTTCCAGCAGCGAGCATGGGGCAGGCCATTATGTCACCATGGCAGGGGAGGGGGGTGGTAATGGAAGTCCGACTGAGCTGTGATTAGGTCCCGTGTCCATCTACCTCTCTTAACAGCCACTGGGTGGATGCCAGAGACGTTTTGGCAGATGCTTAAAATACGCACAGCATAGTCTCAGTGTGATGACATATTAAACTGTGTCCTACATTGCTAAACTGGACTCAGAATTGCTAATCAGTAACAGCCTCAAATGTTGAGACTCCTACAATTCCTGCAAATGTAACTAAAAATAAGACCAGAATAAAGACTTTCAAGAGGGCTAAGCTTGGTCAGTCTCTACATGCTGAGACTGTCTATGTCTTTGTCAACCACACATTCATTAATTAAATCCCAAGATGCCTGGCTGTCACAACCTAGAGTGTAGCCAGCTTATGTATTTCTGGCAGTGTCCACGCAGAGAGCTTTAACAGTACATATGAATACTAACTTTATTTATAGAATCGAATTTATAATGCTTCAAAAGGTCCTGTAACTACTCATCTATGGGTCCATCATCTAAAAATAGAGCATAATTTTAATGCAAACCTTGAGTGCCTGAATTAAGAATGATGAAGATAACCACACAAGGGATATTTAATATAGTCATAGTAATTAATAATATAGTAATAGTTATTTCAAGTCCTAGAATATCTTATGAACCAATGATGAATGATAACCAGGACAACGCAGATATACAACCAGGACAAACTACTGACATGAAAATTTCTCCTTAAAATATACAAGATATATATAGTGTGTTTCACGCATGTTAGTATACACAAAGCAGGAGGCTTTAGAAGTTCAACTAATCCCTGAGGTCTAATACTGCCCCCTTGTGGAGAATACAAGTAATAGATTAGTACATTACATTCAGTGTTAAAAGTGCATTAAGAAATAAACAGTGAATATAAAGTGATTTACTTTATTTAGTTTTAATAATAGAACAGATACAATCAGACACCCATATATTTCTGTGGGGTAAAAGGCAGTCTAAATAAAAGCCTCTTTCAGGTAACAGCAACAAGGAAAACATTTCACATTGAAATGCAAGTTACAGCAGCCAGAAACGAGAGAGTAAACGCCACACCACAGCAAAGCTGCACCACAGCATAACCGCACCAACACATCCTCTAACCGCACCAACACATCAGGTTCAATGCGTTTGTCCAACTAGTAATCTTCAAATGAGTTTACTCCAAAACCTTCTACAAGCAAATCAGCTAGATCAGTAATGTACTTTCTGTCTTCATACTGTACATGCCCCAATATTCCTCTATTCCTCTAGTGCACACGGGCAGAGCACAACCGCTCATCCAGGTCTGGTTCACCATTTGGCAAAATTCACGAGAACCAGAAAGGAGTTTCAGATTTATGAATCATACTGAAATGAAAGCACATGCTACTACAGAACTGGTTTTATATATATATATATATATATATATATATATATATATATATACATATATATATATTTTTTTTTTTTGTTTAGCCTGGTGGCCAAAACATTATGAATTTTCATTTTCATTCCTCTCCATGGTTTCAGGCAGGCACTGACCAAACAGTCAATGTTTGTGTGTCTGGGCTTCTCCAGAGAGCAAGCTGGGATATCAAACCCATTCAGAAGGAGCAAACACATCTTCCTCATCTGCAAGTCAGGTGCTTGGCGGGTGGTTTTCTGTTCTGGTATGACATCCAGCTTTATCCGTATGTGATCATTTATCGTCAAGCGCCGGGTGGTCACACTTTGGGCTTAACAGTAATTAACCCAATCCTAAAATGGTACCAAATGATTTGGTATGAAGTTCAGTTTTCCATAATAAAAGGAACATATGCAGAATCTGTGATAAAATCAATTTAAATAGAGAACTATATGTCGTACATGCCCCCTTAGGAAAGTCCG
This sequence comes from Brachyhypopomus gauderio, assembly GCF_052324685.1. Lineage (NCBI taxonomy): Eukaryota > Metazoa > Chordata > Actinopteri > Gymnotiformes > Hypopomidae > Brachyhypopomus > Brachyhypopomus gauderio. Next base: position 26,813,938 of record NC_135212.1, read on the forward strand.
TTTAAGGTCATTTATCAGTGCGGTTTGAGGCCCGTGTGTACAGTATGCATGAATCTAATGGGTAGGCATGCTGCTGTGGCTCATTAGCTATATTAACCTATATAAGCCCAAAGCTTCAAAGGAAAACCAAACAAGAAAACAATGGTAAGGCTAATCAATCATTTGTTGACTAAGAAGAAAACACTGAAAATGTTTATTGTTTGTCAAACTAAGGCTTTAAGGTGCACAATCTTCCACTGATAAAACACAATACAAAAGTGCAAAATCCACTTCATGTTAATAAAGCAAAAAAGGTGCAAGAATCTTAGAGAAGTGTATAAAATGGCTGAAAAGGTTGATGTAAAAGAAGGCATTGTGTCAGACCTGCAGGAGGAGGGATGTGGTTGGTTTATAACAAGAGCTCTGTATACAGGCCAGGCTGAACAACCTATGGAGAGGCACCTCCGGAGAGGAGTCACTATGTAGTTTAGACGTTACACAGAGTCTGAAGTTTCTGTGCACCCATGTGGAGACATAAAGTGTTATTTTAAAACATATTTACAGAAGATCATCATGCTAAATATAATTCTGATCCACCATTAACAAACAACCACTGTGTTTAAGATGATTTTAAGATGACACCACCTTCTCAGGAACCAAATGGAAAAGTCAACAAAAGTAGGAACTGTGTTAGCGGCTCTCACTGATGATGAAATCACCACCACCACCCACCCACACACACACACCCACACCCCCACACACACACACACACACACACACACACACACACCAAAGACCTCCACTGTTAAAAATGTGTGTCATCTGATCAAAATCTACATCCAAAGTTCTATGCAGTACCTTGCCAAATAATTAGCAAAGTTAGGGCCACTTTAGCCACAGCAGTGAAGATCCACTTCAGGCAGGAGTGGTGCTGTGCAATGTAAGATTCAGTTACCTAGCATTGCACAGTCAAAAAACAAAAACCCAAGAAACAAAAATAAATTTATTTCAATGTTTGTAAAAAAATTTACATATCTTAAGTATAATGATTTGTGTTCTGTTGTGCAATACTCAGTCCACTTCAGCATATAACTTACTGCAATAAAGCATGACAACTTCAAATGGTGTTTCAGTCAGGTTAAAGTGAGAGTTAAAATGCATCATTTAAATTGCAGGAAAATGCATTTTCCTGCATGTATTACAACTGAAATGATAAAAAGCTGGCTTTGTAGAGACATTACACACATTCCTGTTTGTGCAGATCTGATATATGAAAAAAACTATAAGTTGTGCATGTCCATATAAAAATACACCCCTTCTTCTGAAATATATCCAAAATGGCTTGGTTTGTGGTTTGAGATCTAGAATGAAAACACAAACCAAGACCAAATCTTACACATAATACCCATAATTCCTCACTCCCAACTATCTGCATTGATGAGGACTTTGACCAGTCTATGACGTTATTTCATTGTCATTCTCTGCTCTTACTCCATCTCTCTGTGGGAAGCTGCAGAAGACGCCCAGATACCACTCACGCCTTCGGGCCCTGATAAGTCAACACAATCTGATTTTCAGGGGCCGCTTGATTCAAAAAGATTTGATTGTACACTTGTAATAGTTGTCATCCTCTCTCCACAGCATGACCAGTTAATTGGACTGCAGCCTGTATACTGGTTCAGAAGAGAGACAGGACCCACTGTCTGAAGAGGATCAATCATTCAATCTTTAAATCCACAAGATTTAAAAATATTAATAATAAAAAATATCCTGCTTCTGTTCCATTTGTGCATTAAGGTAAGAGGACCACACCAGACAGACTCTCAGCAAGGACTGGAGTCTAACAGTTCAAAACCAGAGTAGTTTTCCCTTCATATACAGCTAAGAATCTCCAAACAGAAAACAAACAACATTGTCGAATGAGAAAAACATCCCTAGAGTATGAGCAGGAGTAGGAGAGGACAGCAGGGCTTTCAGACCTTGTGGTGTGAAACGGATACTGCACACAGGAGCTAAAGAACAGGCGGACAGGCCGACACTGTGGGTGAGAAACAGGTGGAGTGACAGGAGGTGCAAGTGTAAAGAGCAACGCTACTGATCCCCATCCACAATCTAGACCCTCCCACTGGTCCTGGCCCCTCCCCCTTAGGGGCAGTCTTCCCATCTTACTTGCCCTGGAAGTTGCTAAGCTCCATGTCGTCCTTACGGCGTCTCTGCTGGGCAAAGAGTGAACTGAACGGGTACAGCTTGGCTTTGGCCGGGTATCTCTGGCCGGCGATGTCGACCTCATAGTCTCCGCGGTTGATGAAATCGGGCGTGACCACGGTGGGACCGGGTCCCGTGGCGGGCGGGCTGACGAAGCCCAGGCACACGTGGCGCTCCAGGGTGTAACTGTAGGCGCTGCTGGTGGTGACGCCCACGAGCTGGCCGTTGCGATAGATGGGCTCCCCCCACCAGGGCCACAGGTCCAGCTCAGCATCGTGATCCTCCAGGACCAGCATGACGAAGCGGCGTGTGACACCCTCCTGACGCTGGCGCAGCAGGGCTTCTCTGCCCAGGAAATCTGTGTCCTGAGAGAGAGAGAGAGAGAGAGAGAGAGAGAGAGGGAGAGAGAGGGGGAGAGAGAGAGAGAGAGAGAGGGAGAGAGGGAGAGAGGGAGAGAGAGGGAGAGAGAGAGAGAGGGGGAGAGAGAGGGGGAGAGAGAGGGGGAGAGAGAGAGAGAGAGAGAGAGAGAGGGAGAGAGCGGGAGAGAGGGAGAGAGAGAGGGAGAGAGGGAGAGAGAGAGGGAGAGAGGGAGAGAGAGGGAGAGAGAGAGAGAGCGGGAGAGAGAGGGGGAGAGAGAGAGAGAGAGAGAGAGAGAGAGAGAGAGAGAGAGAGAGAGAGGGAGAGAGAGAGAGAGGGAGAGAGAGAGGGAGAGAGAGAGAGAGGGAGAGAGAGAGGGAGAGAGAGAGGGAGAGAGAGAGAGAGGGAGAGAGAGAGAGAGCGGGAGAGAGGGAGAGAGAGAGAGAGAGAGAGAGAGAGGGAGAGAGGGGGGGGGGTATGACCATGGGCAGGGCAGAGGTTAAACGAATCATCATTCATTTATCAGTGTGGTTTAAGAAAACATTTTTGTTCACTCATGTAATTCTGAAACATACTAAGTGTGTCTATTTCAGAGCTGATTTTTTGATAATCACCTTGTCAAATTTAACACGGAACTCGCGGCCACATTCAAGCGGCGTGGTGAAGGAGTCCAGGTCCTGGCCCCAGAAGGCGAAGAACTTCTCAATGCGGAGACTGCGCAGGGCGTAGTAGCCTGCATTACGGACGCCATACTTCTGGCCCACAGACATCACCTCGTTGTATACGTGCAGTGCATACTGGGAAAAGCAGAGTTGATGACAAAATATTAGACTGGGCAGAATCAACAGGACATGTTAATGTAGCACCAGGAAGGGCAGCTCACCTCTATGGGGATGTAGAGCATGAAGCCCGGCTCCCCCGTGTGGGTCATACTCATCACCCTGATCCCGTTGGCGTAACCCACGCTCATTTCCTGTAGTGACCACAAAACCTTTCACAAAGATACAATGCCAGCATTGCCTCCCACACAGCGTCCCCGTCACGACCCTGGAAATGTGCATATTTGATCTTATATCAGCAGTAGACAAATGTACAAACACAGTATGTGCCGCTGACCTTACAGAACAGAGAGGGGAAGTGTTCAGGAGTCATGGACACATAGGAGAGCTCCGACAGCACATCCGTTGCCCGAGGACCAATCAGATTAAGAGCTGCAAAGTGCGAGGTATCAAGGGGAAAATGTCTAAATACATTCTTGCATAAGTACAAAGAAATGAATTAAAACTTAAAACATCAAAGCTTCACATTTCCTGAACGTCTAGACATTTTTTATGCCACTAAACAAATTTCTTTCATGTGTGGGAGCCTCTCACCAGTGTACTTCCAGCTGACATCCTCTAGATGGAGCTGTGGGTCATTGGGCATGTACCTCCTTAACCAAGCCCAGCAGTGCACTTGCTGATCCGTAGGTGAGATGATAAAGAAACTAGAAGTTCACCCAACAAAAATCCACACACACACACATCATTCACCACATAAATACATTATAAACATGTATGCATCAAATGCAGCATATTGGTCACATACTCAGTGACTCAAACAATGTCATTAATGATGATTTAAGAGAGAGACTGTACATGCTTCTAATTAGGAAATTATGTAATGGAAAGAGATCTCATTTTGACGTGATTAAATGAAGCACAGATTACTATGACTGAAACAGTAACTCCACAAAACTAAACACAGTGAGACGAAATCAAACACATTTTAGATTAATTTAGATCAGAGGTCACTAACAGGCGGACCGCGGTCCGGATCCGGACCCGAACGCAGTCCTGTCCAGTCTCATTCCTGATTAACTCTGCAAATTTCTATTTCCGTGGTCCGCAACCAACGGACCTCGGTCCGGATACGGACCCAAATGTCTCCCCCGGACCACAGGTCAGAGCTATCTGCCGAATTTGGCCCGCAGAAAAATAAATATAGTTGATTAGCCCTGATTTAGACTATCGGAAACAGGAGAAACAGCTTAAGCTTTCACTGATCCAGTGTAACTGCCAAACACATTCAGAGCTGGATGACCTCCTGCTGTACAGAACTGCTTGGGTCCCATCTGCACGGGCAGCATGCTGGCTTCCACTATGACAGAAGCAGCATGTTCCCGTGTGGAGGTGGAGGTGTGATGGAGGCGTGGTGGAGGTGTGGTGGAGGTGGAGGTGCGGTGGAGGACGTCCACTTGTGGACTAACCTGTTTTTGCTGAGCCGCACCACACTGCAGTCGTTCTCGTAGCCACCGCGCTCATTCAACATGCCCGTGTGGACGATGTGCCCTACAGGAACATCCAGGTCGTTGGCACACAGCCTTTGGAGCAGCTCTAGGGCCTGGTCCCCAGTTGACTTACAGACACGGGCAGCAAAAGGACAGGAGTACAACACACCTTCAATTTCTTTGACAAAAAAAAGAAAAGAAATTCTCACTATTTTACTCAAATGTTGACATTTAATGAAGCTACATGGCTAATGTAACTAACAAGTTAACAGGGACCCAAAACTTCACACACTTGCACACAACTTTCATCTTTAAAGGAAATATTTTCAAATGTAATCTATGCCTGCCAATTTGCACCACACAGTTGATCACCACATGATAAAACCTATAATAGAAGCTTAAAAACCCTTAATACATGTTTAAAAGTTTGAAGGACTGGTGATGTAACAACTTCAACACTAAGAATAAACTGTGGCAGGTATGGGTGGTATTTGCCTCATCAAAGCTTCTCATGCGGTCTGGAAACATCCCAGCACTGCAGCTCCACAATAAAAGCCCTGCATTATTTTCCACTTTCTCCAGTTTTGTAGGTTCCATTTGCATTCAGGCAGAGCTAATGTTTACAGAGACTAGCAGTAAGGCATTAGCGCTAAATCCTCCTTCTGGAAAAGTTAATTATACAAATCTTAATTCATAAACACCTTAAAGCATTCAGCAAATATATGTTTTGCATAAATATTTATCAACTGCTCCAACAACTTTCATAAGGATTTCTTTTTATATTTAATCAGTATGTAGAGCAAAAAAAATTCTGCTCTCTGGTAATCCTTGATATGACACACGCAGTATAAAGGAGCATGTTGAAAAACAACTTTTCTTAGTAAACTAATTGTTAAAAAAAATAAAATTATTTAGTATCAAAATCTATAAGTAGATGTAGTAAATATGAAATGGCAATACCAATAAGTTTTTTAAATGCTCAGCCATGATTATTAATCCTACTACGTTCTGTAGAACTGATGGATTTTACCATTTGCTCAGGACATTGGGCTACAATCCCAGTAAAGATTTAGATCTTACACACACTGTTTAAATGAGGACTGGTGATGTTTTGGGTTTTAATTTGCTATTGCCTGCATTCAGGCCATAGTGCCAGTCCAAGAGAGAGGCAAGACATTGAGGAATCCGTCTACATGCACTGTATTAACAGTGCTCAGTCATGGGTAGGATTGCCACCTGTCCCGGTTTTCCCGGGCTGTCCCGGTTTTCTTTCTTTTTAATATTCGGTTAATAGTTAATGTCCCGGTTTTCACTAGGTTAGTTCAAACGACTATTTAGGCAGCCTCTGCACACTTAAAATCTTTGGGTCTTTTTTTTCCTCGCTGTGTTCATTTTACACACCCCCCCCCCCAACAATTTACGTTCACGTATGACAGTGTCCTTGTTTTTTGTCAGACGTAGGTGGCAACCCTAGTCATGGGCAGTGCTACATCATGCCTGTTTACATTTCTACTTACAATCTTCAATCTCATCTAGATTCTAGAGTTGCCAAACCAGATCAAAGGCCCCATCTCAGGCTTTTAATGACAGAACCATTACTGGTGCCATCGTCCCCATCATCATCCTAACTCACATGAATATCAATCTGTGATCCATGGGTAACCGTTTGTGTGAAGGAAGTGCACTCACACTTTATGTGACATACACATACAAAGCCACCTGACTATCATTAACAATTGCAGTATTCATGCCAAGATACAAATGGCGTCATCATTCAGATACTCGATTCTGACATTTTTATAAAGAACATGATTAAACGGATACTGGACAGTGGAGAAACTAATGTAATAATTTGTGCAACATTTTCATTGCCTTTCTTCAACAAACTTTAATTTCTATAGCATATTGTAGGTTTGATGGATATCCTACAATTAAATTTTAAAGCTGCTAAAATGTATTAAAGTATTCCAAGTAAATTCAAATTACAACTTGAGTGATTCTGTATTATAATCATGATTGCGCATACTTGTGGGTCAAGCTCTTTATTTGTCAATCGGTTGTAATATAAAAAAAAAAATGTAATTGGACCAATTTAATCATGAATCATATTAAGAATTAAGACTGGACTATTCATCACAAACTGCTGCTGTAACTGGTGTAAACTATAACCTGTTTTATTCTTATTGCCTTCTTCCAAAACCCTCTAATCAACTTGATTTAAACCTGAGAAGACTTTCAAAAACAAAAGGAAAGAAAAGGAGAAACACCTGACTGGAAAAAGCAGCAAGGGGAGGAGCGGGAGGAGCAGGAGGAGCGGGAGGAGCGGGAGGAGCGGGAGGAGCAGGAGGAGTAGGAGGAGCGAGAGGAGTAGGAGGAGCAGGAGGAGAAGTAGGAGGAGCGGGAGAAGTAGGAGGAGCAGGAGGCGAATCTCTGTAAACGTCTCACTTCATCCTTACTAGTTGTATTTACAAGATCATTCAAAGATTCTAATGCTTAATAATTTGTTTGCAGATTTTTGTAAATGGATTTAATATTCCTGACAAAATGTACCCCACAAGGAAATCTGTAATACATAAATTTAAGTTCATTAAATTTTATGAACACTATTCCAATTGTGTAACACGTAACAAGTAATGTTAGGTAGTGCATTTTCCAGTGAAGTTGATGAGATGAATGGCAAGCTCAAAATGAAGATGGATGACAAATTCAAAATAATCAATTAAAAAAAATATATATACATTTTTTAAATGGAGGAGGGAAGCAGTCCTAGAGGAACACTCACTGTGAGCTCAAACTTGGTGAAGGAGGACATGTCGATCACACACACCGCCTCCTTACAGCACTTCACTTCCGCCCCAACAATGTCAAACCAGTCTGGCTTGTAGAAGGTTTTACTCTGGTCCAAGGCCAGCAAGTCTGTATCACAGGAATGTTTTGAAGGTTTTGAGTATTTTATGTTGAGTAGAAGCATCATCTCCAAAAGAGAACTCAAATCGATGAAGAATACAACAATTATCATTCAAATCCACCAGTTAGGATGATTATATTTGGACAAAACCAACACAGACACTGAATCGATGTGAAAAATTACACTTTTCTCTTAAACTAACAACTCAATAAGATGACAAGTAAAAACTCAACAAATCAAAGCATGACCTGTTAGAATCAGGTTAGAACAACCTCTCACCCTTTCCAGCTGGGACAAAATATTTAGCGCGCTCAAAGCCGTGCTTCTCCATCCAGCGAGCCCCTTGAGTGTCCAGCCGGTCGTAGAGGGGACTGGTGCGCAGCTGCCTGCCTGTCTGGAAGTCCCATCTGGGAACTTTTAGCTCATACAGGAGAGCTACTCCCAGCACCAAACGGGCAGGGGAAACAGGGTAAGAAAGAAAATGCTTAGTACACACAAGAGTGGGATTAGATAAAGTGTGAATTGATGCTGCCATGAAACACACACACACACACACACACACACACACACACACACACACACACACACAGTTCATGCATAATAAATACAAAAGGCTGCATAAAAACATGAGAACAAATTTGAGCGACTTTAGGACGTTTTGCATGAGCGACTAAAGGAATCAGCTTCTGCCATCAATAGCTTTTCTTTTTCTCTATGAAATCCTATACAAACACATTCTAGCTTGTTCAGCACTTACGCATGACCTCCATGACCCGATGGCGTAAAAAGGTGCGGCTGCTCTGCAGATTGCCAAAGCGTTTGATGTCCAGAGGCCAAACGTTAGCGGTGGGATATCCGTATGTCATCCATTCAGCCAAGTACCTGCACACAACCGGGGTGGGAAAGGGAAAGTAGCAAATCAAAAAACCAGAAGAGACACCAGAAAAATACACCGAACCCTCAAAGCAACTCTGCCTCTTCCTTACCTGCCTGCTCCCCCAGCAAAGGACAGGCCAGAGGAGTTCATGCCCGCCAGGACAAAGTAGCCGTGCACACCTGGGGTCTCGCCCATGAGACAGCGCATGTCCGGCGTGAAGGACTCAGGACAGTTCACCAGCTGCTGGATCTCACAGGATTCCAGGGTCGGCATCCTTCTGAGCAGAGCGCTCAACATGGGCTCTGAAGCACACAGCCAGGCGAGACAGGGGGTGAAGTGTAGTATTAAATAGCAAAAGGTTATGGAGAAGAACAATTTCTTGCTAATAATACAATATTTCCCAAGTAGCCTCAAGAATCTTTTGAATTACAATATACAGTATATAACTAATGCTGTGAGAGCTAACAATATCTCACAAATTTTAATCCTTATACGTGCACATATCATCACTAAGTACTGCTACAGTACAAAGGTGAGAGCAAACAGCCTCCAAAACTGCAATGTAAGGATGCGTGCCAGGCTGTCCCAAACGATCCCAGATGACTCAGATCTGATCCCATGTTTAGTAATGTATACTCTCTTTAGCCCAAAAGAGAATTTAGAAAAAGACCCTGAAATGCTTAATATACCGGTATTTAAAAAAAACTTAGTGTAGCTGCACTCACCAAAATGGTCCCAGTCCTCCTGCATGTTCTGGATCTCCAGCTGGTTACGGCCCTCGGTGAAGATGGGCTTCGGGTTCTTTTCAAAACCTCCTGACAGTATGCCGCCCTGCCAAGCCCGTACATAGATCCTCCCATCCATATCCATCACCACTGAGTACAGTCACAGTTCTGCATTCAGTCCAGCCTCCTGATTGTCCAGTGTCAGACTAAAGCAACCTCATAGTACAACTGACACTGGAACTGACAACAACAACTACGCTTGAACTTTTAAGCCTACCTGAACACAATACCTGCAAAGATTATATGATGAATAATCACATTTTTATTTTTGTTTTTGGTACTTCTGCCATGCTTTTTGGGGACAGTAGGGTGTTTAGGCCGTCACCTGGTGTGCTAGGTTGAAGAGGTTCCTGCAGAGCTTTGGTGAGGAGGTAGAAGTGCTCACAGCCATGCAGAGGCACAGATACTTTCACTTCACTGCTCTGGCCAAGTTCATACGCCCACTGCCAGACACACAAACCAGACTCACCACCACTGGCTGAGGGAGTATCCCCCCAGAGGCTTCCTTAGGCATGTATTTCTTATGTGATGTTTAAAATTCATTTAGAAAGTCTAAATCTTTTTTTTTTGTATATCCATTGTTTTAAACTTGTTTTAATTGAAACAAAAATCATAAAAGGCTATATTTACACGAAACCATTTACATTGTTTTGTAAATTAATGAATTTTCTTCATGTGGTTCTCCTTGCTTAAAAAAACTTTTAACTCAGCACTGTGGAATGGCACCATGTGCTCCAGGTTCTCTCCAACCAACCTGTCCAGCGCAGTTGACAAAGTACTCGCACTCAATGAGACCTCGGTCGGTCTCCACACCAGTCACGTGTCCCTTCTCCATGAGTACATGGTTCACGCTGGTCCTTTCATGAATCTGGACTCCTGTGAAGAATCAAGATGTACAAGGGAAGACGTCATGAAAAACGACACTCTAGAGTGACGGATTTAGATGTAGCGATGATGCCAAGGCCAAAGCTTGGTAATCTCACCATGCCTCGCAGCTGCCACCGCAAGAGCATGATTGATGTCTGGAGGTGAAGCCACAGCATCTCCTGGCAGGTGGAGACCACCCACCAAGTCATGAATGTTCACCAAGGGATGAAGTTTTACAACCTCTTTGGGTTTAATTACATTACAGGTGATTCCTAAGACCCTGTAACACAATGAAGAAGTTGGAGGGAAATATTGCGATGGAGCATTTCTCAAAAAGTGGTCAACTGATCAGCCATAACATTAAAACCGACTGCCTAATATGAAGTACGTCACCCTTCGCCACCAGAACAGCTAAAACCTGTTGAAGCATGGATTCCACAAGACCTCTGAAGGTGTACTGTGACCCCTACACATTTGTGGCTTATGCTTTAACTCCTGTGCAATTAATTAAATTTGGTTTTCCAGGATATCAATGAAATTGAGATCTGGGCAATTTGGAAACAAAGCTAACCCCTTGAAGTCTTTTTCCATGTTCCTCAATGACTTGTGGTGTTTGGCAATGAAAGGAGCCATTGTCAGTGACGGAAAAGGCAACAACCATGAGGAACTACCATTTCCATGAAAGGATGTACTTGGTCTGCAATGATTTTTAGGTAGAGTGCATGTCGGAGTAACGTCCATATGAATGCCAGGACCCAAGGTATCCCAACAGAACACATGCCCACAGCGTGACACTTGACATCTTGCTTTCTCCCCAAAATGCAACCTGGTGTCTTTTATTCCCCAGAAAAGCAATGCAAACACAGCCAGACATCCGTATAATGAACGAAAATATGAGTCATCAGAGCACGCAAACTTCTTCCACTGCTCTGTGGTCCAGATGCTCATGTGGCCATTGTAGGTATCTTCATCATTGGACAAGGGTCAGAATGGGCCAGTCAGTGGTTTCACAATCCACAGCATTTCTTCCAACATCTTCCCATAACAGCCAGCAATAACTTTTTTCGGCAATTTATGTTACAGCAGCTCTTCTATGGGAAGGGACTTGATGGGTGTCATTACCGGTGCACATCAGGGAGTGTCATGTGCTCATGATCCTATCTTTGGTACTCTATTTGTTCTTCTTTGGAGCTCTTGTGGTAGGCATTAACCAATGCATAATAACCAGTGCACACACGACAAAAACCTGCCATGTTAGAGACATCACAACTGGGCATTTCATAACAGTGTTCAGATCTGCCCATGTTTTCCACATTAACTCCCACAAGAGCTGATTGCTTGCTGCCTAATACATCAGACACCTTGAGAGGTGCCAGTATCTTTGGTTTCAATGTTGTGGCTGACATTTCTGATCACCACATCAATAGGGCCAACACTTTACACAGACACCCTGTCAGGCCAAATGATTTGGGGGAAAATGTGTAATCGCATTGTGGGTGACAAATATTATTATTAAGTTAAACTCAGTGGTGTATCCATGGTCCACACAGTACTAACATCTCAACCACTTACTAAAATAGCAGCAACAGTGTGTTTCAGACAGAGGTCCTTCATCAGCTGTGCAATCAGAGTGCTTCACAAAGTGAAGTGATTCAAAGTGCTTGCACAGCTGATGAAGGACCTCTGTCTGAAACATTTTGTTTCTCTGGAAACTGAACTTCACTGCAATCTTTAATACCTCTCTCTCTCTCTCTCTCTCTCTCTCTCTCTCTCGATAAAGGCAGTGTTGAAGATTCAATTTAATATATTTATATGGCACTGATACATGATTAACATAGCATGCACAGTTTTAGAGTGTTGTTCTTATCTAAAGCAACAGGGCAGTAAACTGAATGCATACACATGTAAAAGTGCAACTGATGTCACAAAGCAATACACTGGAGCTAGAGTGTTAAAGCAGCCATGCAGCAGTATATGGCCAGACCAAGATTCTTAAGAAAATCAAGCCATCTTACCTAAGCCTGGATGCCAAGCGCTTCAGAGAAAGGAATCTGTCCTGATTCTGAGCCAAACACAGTGAACCAGTCCTAATAAAACCTAGAGAACCCAGATACCCAGACCCAAAGTCACTGTTGTGAGCTGCATTCTCCAGCAGCTAAGAATTTTTTTCTTTGTAATTATTCATAACTTGTAAGCATGCAGTTGTCACACCTGTTTTGACTCCAGTCTCCTCTTCCAAACGCTCATAGAGTGCATTAGAGTAGTCAGCCATTTGGCTCTCAATAGAAATAGGTTTGGCAACACTCACTATTCCAGCACACAGGCGTGTTGTGCCAGCTCCAAGCCTGTAAAAGACAGAGCCATGCCACATATAAAAATACAACTGCTAGCCTGTGGGTCATGGTAAAGGTTCAAGATAGCAAGGTCACGATAAGATTTCAGATTTAACAAGTATACTAACTTAGTATAACTCAGTATGTATACTTGAAAAACTCGAACCATTCCAACATTAGGAAACATTAGACCAGATAGCTAGTAGTAGGAATATTCTGAGTAAACATTTTGCATGCCATTGAGCAGTACATAGCACATGAATACTCACCTGCCCTGCTCCAGCAGTACTATCTCTGTCCACCCCAACTTTGCAAGATGATAGGCCACTGATGTTCCAACAATGCCTCCACCACAGATCACTACTCGGGCTTGGCTAGGGAGGGGTACAGGCTGCACCTCCTGAGCCGTGGTTAACAACCGGGCCGAACCCCAGTGGCCCTGACGGCCCGGCCTGGGTCCACAGCTTCTAGCATCTGTGAGAAGCCGAAGGAGCAGACCAGGGGACAGGCATCTGGAGCTCCACACACAGCCACGCATGGCTCTTGCACCTTTAAATAGACCCATGTGAAGTTGTATCAAAATAAACATAAAAAGCAGACAGTAAAAATGTTTGTGTCAGATATTTTTAAAGGCTGACAAACATTTTGTGAAAAAAACAATGAAGAGAGGAAAAAGAAAAATCAGTCATTCAACCATTTGATTAAAAGACAGATACACTGTCAAACCAGACTAAGATTTACGGTAGAAATTGACCTTTATAAAGATGATAAATGAATGTTATCATTTTTAACATTCATCTTTACAACAAACCACTAAATTTGCAACTACATTTGTCCCTGAAAACAAAAAAAACGACTGGGCTCTAATACTTCAAATGCACAATTAGCCCTGACCCCAAGGTTTAGTCCCGTTCATAGACCATAGATTGGATCTGTCCTATAAAAACAGGACAACACCAGTTTTCTTTTAACAACCTGCCCTCTCATTTTCAGGTCCCACGAAACTCCTAATGAGACAAGTGATTAAAGCAGGAAGGAGGTGTCTACTGTGAAAAGTTGAGTTTTTCCAACTTAAATGTTGCACGGCTGAGACTCCCAGGACGCGCCTATGACAGTAGGCCGGACGATACCCTAACCAGACGGGTGCTGTGCGGTTGAGAGGGGGGAGAGGCGCATGGCACAGCAGGGTCCGGGTTTCACTCTCAGTCTTAATAACTCCCGAGTTCTCACTCCGAGACAGGAGTGAGATAGCGTTACACAAGCACTGACTTAAAACGGACTGCGTGCGTTTAAACCATCGTTTCAGCGCTAGCTCGGTTCGTTAGCTAACCCAGCTGCCTTTTGGAGACCTGGTTAGCTTCAGTTCCGTTTCATAAAACTATCAGATTGAAGGTTACCCGCGTAACTCGCCCAACTACGTGTGTTTGTGTTTGGTAACATGGCTAGCTGCGGTGCGTTAGCGTCGTTTCCCTCAAGGTTACTAAGCCCGGTTAGCCAGCTCGCGAGCGTGACGTTACTTTACACCGTTGGGATATCGGTGGTGTTTCTAACTTCAACTCGGGCCAACGGCCGCTGAACTCACCTGGTCGGTTAGGCCAACGTACTCCTGGGGTCAGCCAGGCAGCTTCGACTGCCAAACCTAAAACTACCCAGCTAGCCAGACGACAGACCCGCGTCCCCCCACTACGAGGTGGAGCCAAACTCTTTAGACGATGTTGTCCTAGCTTAGCTCGGCGAGCGGAGGCTGGCTACATAGTGTTAGCAAGCTAGCTTAGCCTGTTAGCTGGAGTGAACCCCCTCGGTCCTGGCGTGACTATCTTGGCGTCGTCAGGGTAACGTTGCTCTGACGTTACTCGCTGGATAGACAGCGGCGATGATTTTGTGTCAGTACGACTCTTTTTGTTTGACAAAATGTTTCAACATCAATAATAACCACTATTATTATTGTTGTTGTTATTGTTATTATGGATTATTTGGGGAAAAATGGGTGAGGAAGTTATTTATTAATCAGCAACAAAATGTGCAGGGGGGGACGGAACCGTTGTCTTTAACAACACATAGTACAGATTCATCCGTGTTATTCTAATATAATGTAGATCACTTCATGCTATAGGTTAAGTTAGGAGGAAGTCACAAGCAGGATTTAGTATTAGTATTGACGTGTTACCTTTTAAAATGTAAACTGTTGAATCTACTTCCGACCAGTAAGGAGCGCTAAATGTCCGTGGGATTGCATGTGAAAAAATAAAACGAAAACGAAAAGCGGGAGATTTCAGAATTATTCGTTTTCTCATTTTAATATCAAAGTTTTTTTTTTTATTATTTTGTAATCTTTTCTAAATCGTTTTTGATTTGATTTGTTTGATGGGTTGTGATTGGAAATGTATTTCAACATATTCAACACCCAAAACGGGTGTCATTAAAACACATTCACAGTTCATACTGTATCATAGTAAATACTACTTACTTAGTGGGTGTGTACCTTGGCCTTTAAATGTCATTGATTTTCTTACCCCATCCCCTGTTCTAGGGTGCCACTTAACAAACACTCACTGCAGTAATGATCAACTCATGAGTCACAGGTCACAGCAGGAAGACCAATTAAATCAACTTTAAGCTCCAATCCAAAATCACTGCAACTGCTATTACAATTTTCTTACAACTTCAGTAACAAATGCTTCAAATAAAAATGCACCAATCTTTTAAACCACAGCATTTACTGTGCACTGATATTCTGAGATAGTATCTGGAGGTGGGGTGCTGGATGGGGTGCTTGTATTATATGTCTGTTGGGATACAAATAAGTTCTGCCTGGTCCTGATTTGGGGAGGAAGGTGTGATTTGAAGAATCTGCCTTCTGTGGTAAAAAAGTCAATAGGGCATCTTAAGTATTATAAACTTTGTTCATAACAGCTCAAATCATATTACCCCAAATTGTGAGCACATGTTAAACTCAAATCTAGCAGGAATTAGAATATGTCAAAGGGCCAGCATATAGAATTGCCAGTGAAAACACCTTTTTAATGAGGATGAATGCAAAGTATTTGAAGGATTTAACAGCAGCATTATTCACCACAGACATTCAGACCATGCATCTGCAGAATCATTGATGACGTGGTTCTGTTGGTTTGTTTGTTTTCCTGTGTTGTTGTTGTATTCAGTCCCAGTAATGAGGAAGTACTCCGGGGCCCTCCAAGTTTTACTTGGTGAGAATTCTAATTAGTCTTTGAAGCTGGGGGAAAGATACATGCTTGACACTGTAACCATGGTGATCAATCAGTTACTCTAGGTGCACTTGGCAAACTCACTCTTGTCAGCTACTAAAGTGCTCTCAACAAAGCAAAGCGTAGTGTGAGAAGACTGTGAGACGTATGAATGACAGGCATAAACAAATAAGCAAGATCTTGTGTTTCTTGTAAAAATGAGCAAACACAGATAAAACACTATTCGGATCTCACTTTGCTAAAGGTTAAGTAGATGATGTTTTATCAACTTTTTTCTTGAGTATATCCTATAGTTTTGTGTTCATTCTAATCACTGCATATCTGTAATCAGATCTAGACATCAGGTCAATAATTATTTTCCATTGTGCACCCACACAGTAGTCTAGTTTTTGAAAATGTAGGTTGTCCATCCCAATCTCCAACCATTAAGGAGAAGAATTGCTATTGTCAAAATCTCCTATAGGCTCTTTTCTCTAGTGTTCCACACATACATTGTTGCTAGAGTATCTTTTATTTCCTGCAAAATATTGGTTGTAGTTAGATATAACATTGTATTATACCATTTGGCTTGAATATTGTCATTATGCAGTGTTGGAAGTCTGGGTCCATTCAATAACTTACCTACCTTATCAGGTAAGTGCAGTTTTCAAATAAACAAGCTTATGTAACCATTTTGTCAACTGATCAAATTAATAAAAGTGTTTTGTTTGTATAGGCAGTTACATACAGCTACATAACTTTCTCAAAAATCTCATAAGGGAATAAGAGGACAGTTTCCAGCATAACAGTGATTAAATGTGTGCAGAACAGGTAAATACCACATTTCTTCAGGTAAATACCACATTTCTTCTTGTAAATACCACATCTCAAACCAGATATAACTATTGTTCACATTATTTATTGTAATAAAGATCTTAAACTGTATGTACACTTTGATAATGAATTTGTTGTAGGCCTATTCGCTATATAACCCTTGCAGTGTATCTGCAGAAACTATGGGCCCGCACGTCTAAATGGCATTTTAAAAAGCTGGTCTAAGATACAGCTTCAAATGAAATACTGTCTCCAGTGATAAAGGTTAAACTGCTTTCGTGTTAAAAGTGTGTTACAGCAAGTTTACTGAGTTTAGTTAAAACGTTGATTTTGGATGTACTTAATTTAATGGTTTATTCTCCACTCTTCAATAAATAAAATCTAGCTCCATCTAGTGAGATGAGTTACAGGTATAATTCTATTAAATTACTATGCTAACCTGATCCTGTGATGCCCATGAGGCCGAAGGCCACTGAGGGAATTTCGTTAGGTGTTGACAGTCTACAGTTTACAGTGTTTTTTTTACAGTGTTTTCTCAATGTCCTGATTATCACAGTACAGGAACCCAATGCGATAATTTCGCAGAGCCCTGATGAGGCCCGTATTATTTCTCAGTGAGACGGACACGATGTTTGACGGAGACGATTTGTTCTGCTTAACCCGTTTTGATATTATTTCAACCACTACACGACGCTGTCAGCGTGGCATAGCGCTCGGCCGATGCGCCCTTTCCTCACACAAATGTTACCGTTCCCTTATTAATACTGCGTTATAATATTGCCAGTGTGAGGACGCGCGCTCGTCACACCCACAAAGGAACTGGGTTCAGCGCGAACCGAGCCGTCCTTCCCCGCACAATGTTACAGCGCAGCCCACACTGGAGCAATCTAACCCTGGATGCGTTTTAGTGCCAGCCTCAATACACCCTGGCAGGCTAAGATACATGTAGACCTGCTGAAACAGGTCTTCCATTTAGCATGACACTAATTCAAAGATTAATAACTAAGTATCCTAGAATCCCAGCAATGAGTAAAACTACGGTGAAAATAACTCCCGCGAAAACCCTCATCAATCCGGCTTCGCTGTCACCTCCTTCCTTAGCTTCCTCCTCACACAGTGAGATGACACCCACAGACGAGTTCCCAACGCTAGTGGTTGATTTTAGCTCAGCACCCGCTTCCTGCTTAGCTTCTACTGCCCAAGGTGCGACTTGAACCTTCATCTCCATCTCTTCCATCATCTGGTCAACCTGAGCAATCTCAGCCTCCAGATCTTTCAGATCTGATAAATCGATACTGGCGTCTGCTTCATATTTCATATTCTGCACACTCATAGCTCGGGATGCTACCGTCGTCGTGCTGCCTGTCATGCCCGTCTGGATGAAGTGCCGCGTGGGCACTTTCAGTGGGAAGTCCTGACCGATCTCCAGGGACCTTCTCATATCAACCTCTAAGATTTCCATACTACTGGTAAAAAGCACCCATAATCGCTCGTACTCCGCACGGTCGTCACTGCTAATGGTCTTGTCTTTCAGTAATGCTGTTAGTTTAGTCCTATTAGCGGCGGCCAGCTCTTGGGCTTTTTTGCGAGTCTTCTTAAGCTCCTCGCGTAGATTCTGGGAATCCGATGTGCTGCCAAGAGTGGATACCAGGTGTCTGTAGCAAGCAGTCACTTTATTTAGGGCGTCCAGCATTGTTTTGCATTCGTCTTTTCCCATGTTTGTCCAAGAATATATCTTGCAATGAAAAAAGTAGTTATACCTAAGTGGTAAAATGGTGTGCTGTGCTCCAGGTATGAATGCCCTGTCGTCTTCTAGTGTCCACAGATCCACTCTGCACTCTCGCCATAACACATTCCTATCCAGCCATGTTCCCTGTGCTGGCACAGCTGTCGGGCATCACAATAAATGGCACTGTAAACAGCTTTACTTTTGCCCTCAGAGATTAGTCAGAGGCAATCGGAACAGTAGGCGGATCAACCATCTTTTAAAAACATGTTTTCGTTTCATATATAATATTAATGCGTGGAACGAAGGTACATGACAGGAGTCAAATGTTTCTCCAAACTCACAAATAGGTAGATACACATCGATAATCCTTTCACACGAGACGCAATTTGTCCAGCAGTAAAACTCGCTCGTTACTGATTGAAAGGTGTTGTACAAAAAATCCTTTCTTTAGAATTAAATTGAAGTATCCAGAAGTAGCATATGTTTTACGCCGTCATCTCATGTATGTACTAAAACCGCTACGTTGGGAGCCGTCCACATCAGATTCGTTGTCTTTTAAATACCACTAGTAGCTTAGTGCGGTCACATGGACACGCATCGCTTAGAGAACCAGTCAGCATCCACCACTCGCTGGAATGAACAGGGCTACCAAAAAGCCCCGCAAAATACGTTAACACGATTGGTTGGTTGGCACAATTGTATTTGAATATATGGAGCAGTTGGTTCCATGCATCCATCATTCAAGATAAAATCAATTATTTAAGTGCGTGTTCATATTTCTGAAAATAACACGGTTTAAGCAACACTTCAGAACTTCGTGTTAGTATATTGTAAAATGTTGCAGTCGATTGTAAATCCATGGCACCATGATTGATCGACCGTTGACTGCGATCCTACATTCGTCTGCATTGTCAATTTATTTCTCTCACTCTTGAATGATGCCGTTTGGTTCAAAAGGCGGGTGTTGTCTGAATGGTTCACCGGTTCCATGACTCTGGATATACAGTTGCATATATTGGATATTTCGGATAGAGGTCCCTCATCAGTTGTGCACAAGCACACACACACACACACACACACACACACACACACACACACACATATATATATATAGATAGGGAGAGAGAGATTAAAAATTGTAGTGAAGTACAAAAAGTTTCCAGGACAGAACATTCCAGATAGAGGTCCTTCATATCAGGTGTGCAAGAAAAATAGAGAGAGAGAGAGAGAGAGAGAGAGAGAGAGAGAGAGAGAGATAGAGAGAGATGGGGGGGGCCATATGTAGCATCAGCTATGGAAGCAAAGTACTTCAAATTCAGAAGCATTTTGCTCACACAGCTGATGAAGGAAACTATAGTACAGTGCAGTTGCTCAGTTGCAATTACAGGACTGTAATGCAGCCATTTTCAGTTCATGTTTCATGCATTTGTTCATGAAGACACCAGACTACTTATACTATTATAATTCAGGACATTGCCCTGTTGCGAAGAGAAGCACTACCTTCTGAGTTCTGAGCCACATGTTTGGATCAGAGCAGTGAAGAAGTTTCTGCACATCGACAAGCTTAATGCTGCCATCAGAAGTGACATCATAAAAACACATGACAGAGGTGGGGACTCGAGTCACATGACTTGGACTCGAGTCAGACTCGAGTCATTAATATTAAGACTTTTGACTTGACTTGAAAAAATATTCAGAGACTTAGACTTGACTTGGACTTTTACACCAATAACTTGGGACTTGAATTGGACTTGAACCTGTTTACTTGCAAAGACTTGATTTTTTTTACCCCAAATCTAAATTTAAAAATGCATATTAATATTTATAAAGTCCGCCCCATTAACTTCATTTCCGTCCTTCTGACGCAGACCGGTGTTACACCAGATTCTGTGACCGTCGAGTTTTGTGACCACAGGGGGCGCTATTTCACAGTTTCTGTTCAGAGTCACAAACGCTTTAAGAATGCTACGTAAACTACGCTGATGCACTTTCTTTACTCGTTTTGTTGGTGTCCACGAGCCAAAATATGACAGATGTTTATATTTACATGTTATCGTCTCTTAATTACATAAATGTACTTAAACAAGATTTACCATCCCCTCACCATTGCAGCCAACAAAGAAATCATGAATGGGATGTACAGGTGAGCCTTTTTAACTGGGCTCACCAATTCTGACGGCAGCCATCAGAATATGTGACCCCACTGAATCTCCAGGTAACAATAGTAGCCTACACCGTGACTCCACAATAACAGAAAACAATGAAAAAATAACCCTAACCTTTTATTAGTCTATATTTAAACATTTTATCCAAATGTTTAGAATAACCATTCGTAATGACAGCATCTTGCTTACGATGAAGCTTGCTATTTTCGTGTAAAATGATGTAACGAAACATTCTTGTTTAAGTACATTTATGTAATTAAGAGAAGATAAAATATAAATGATCTGTCATCTTTTGGCTGGCGGACACCAACAAAACGAGTAAAGAAACGCATCAGCGTAGCATTCGTAAAGCGCTGGTGCCTGTAAAAAAAAAAAGACTCGAAAGGACTTGAAATTCCAAGTTTCAGACTTGGGACTTGACTTGACGGTTGCCTGTCTTGACTCGAGACTTGACTTGAGTTGACTGTCTTTGCTTGAGACTTGACTCGGGACTTGAGGATAAAGACTTGGACTTACTTGAGACTTGCAAAACACTGACTTGGTCCCACCTCTGACACATGAGCCCATGAGCCCACTGGCAACCACATGCCCATTATGTATTTCACAAATAACATGGTGGGAGTTGGACACATGAGCATCTCTCTCTCTTTCTCTCTCTCTCTCTCTCTCTCTCCCTCTCTCTCTCTCTCTCTCTCTCTCTCTCTCTCTCTCTCCCTCTCTCTCTCCCTCTCTCTCTCTCTCTCTCTCTCTCTCTCATCACACACAATTTAAAACTCACTTTCACATCTACTTATCAAATTCAAATAGCTGTAACAGCTGTATAGCCTTTCTGTTTTTGACAGTAGTTGTCACCTAATTGTAAACATGCTAAGAATGCGTTGCTATATTCTTCTCATTATAGTAATGTTTGACAGATGGAATTACCCCCAAAATC
Organism: Brachyhypopomus gauderio; assembly: GCF_052324685.1. NCBI lineage: Eukaryota > Metazoa > Chordata > Actinopteri > Gymnotiformes > Hypopomidae > Brachyhypopomus > Brachyhypopomus gauderio. Next base: position 26,835,383 of record NC_135212.1, read on the forward strand.
AAACTCCCCATTTTGCCCTTTAACCCCATTGTAATTCAGCTGAGGCCAGGTCAGAAACATGGTCAATCACACCAGGTCAGAAACATGGTAAATCACACCAGGTCAGAAACATGGTAAATCACACCAGGTCAGAAACATGGTAAATCACACCAGGTCAGAAACATGGTAAATCACACCAGGTCAGAAACATGGTAAACAACACCAGGTCAGAAACACTGTCACACTAGCTACTGAAGGCTTGACAGGAAAGACAAAGCAAGGCTAGTTTTACAGCACTTTTAATACACAACAGCAATGCAAAGTGCTGTATTAGTATTAAAGTATTCAATAATAATCTCTCACCTGATAGAAATAAAGTTACATGAAAAAAATTATGTAGATTCAAACAGAAAATATATGCAAACTTTGAAACACCATACTATTAAGTAGAACTATTTAAAAATGCATCTTAAATAATGAAATAATAAAATGAATTTAAAGAGAAAAGGGAAAACAATAGTGTGAGTATGACAGAAACTAGACAGGACAACGCCAGCTCACAACCCTCCGTTTCCTGCTCAGTTTAAACACAAAATCATCTCTGCGTTTTCATGGATGTGTATTTTTAATTATGTTGGGTTATGGGAAAAAAACAGTGCTACACTTCTAACCTTAATGAGCCAAATGGTACATGGAACTCTGGTATACAATTAAAGTCATGCTGACTCAGAGCCAGACGCTCCCGGGAAGCCCTGAAGGTTTTCTGTGCACAGGGGAAACTGGCCCACATTAACCTACTGTGTGCAGGCCGAACTATTGCCACATGGGGAGGGAAACAGCAGGCGTCTGCAGGTGTCTGCCTGAGCCATCGTCATTGCCCTGTTGTGCCCCCCACCTAAGCCGTCCATACACCTAAAAGATTTAACTAGAGTATCTTACAGGTCTGCACTCAATCTCTGTCTGACTAAGACAAAATGTAGTGTAGTGTGTAGTCAATTTGTAGTTCTGTGATATGATATGTGCAGAAGTTTCATTTTCACTGAAAAGTCAATGTAGGGCTTTTGTTTACAAAATTATCATTACATAAAATTGCAAAATCACATTACACACAGTACATTCACATGCATGTCTAAAACAGCTACCCTTAAAGTGAGACCTTACATTACAAATCACCATGTCAATTTAGTCTCCTGTGTAATTGCAAATGTATTAGCTAAAGCACATGAATCAATCTCAGCATTATCTTATATTTAATGTCTCTGCTTTACAACGTTTATCTTTCAAATCCTTCAGTGTAGCACAAAAGACTTCCATTCTGAACTGCTATTGCAGTTCATGCCTGTTTCTGGGTTCATTCATCCCATGCTTTTTTAGGTTTTCTGCTGTATTTCAGGAGAGACCAATATTATGCAAGACAAATATAATTTCCATACAGAATGTATGGGCTGTCTACTACATTTGAAATTCCAGCCACTGATCTGACTCCCTTTTCATGCCCAGGAACTGGGAGGAAATGGGGCGGAGTTTGTTGATTGGCTCCTTGGGACACCTAAACATTTGCACATGCTGACATATTAATGAGTGCAGCTCAGGAGAAGGCCTGCTGTTCAGAGTGTTTGCTCTGGCTCCTACACTGAAGGGCTGGGTCACTGGGTTGGGAAGAGAAAGTCAACAGTAAGATGGCAGAAGTGCATGTAGTGTCAAAGCTAATGAAGTATAAAGGGACATTCGTTCAGTTCCACAGGATGAATTGACCATAATCCAGATTACCAAATTACTCAGGGATTTGTGATTAGTATTACAGTGCCCCAAAGGCCCTTTTAAAGGTAGCAACACAGCCTCCATCTTCCAATTTAAAATGGGATGAATGATTTAGCTGTACCCACCTACAAAATTTGTAATTTCATTCTCTTTGAACACAAGAGTTGAGATACAGTCACACATTAAAATTTCATGAGTCCATTCTGTTCATACAAGCATGGTCACTTTATGTTTCTGTAGACAAGAGATTTCATCCAGATACATCGCCAGAAATATATATACATTCAGACAAAATATATATAATTTTATTCAGTGTTGCTTTTTTATTATATTTTTATAATAAAAAAATATTATATTTATATTATATTATAGTAATGTTTTTTTGTGATTTCATTGGTGGTAAGCTTTGAATGAAACACATTTGAAACAATTTGTTAATTTCACAGTGAATTAACAAATAAAATAACGTATAAAATAATGTGTGAACTGGTTACTTAGAGATATGGAGAAAAGATGATGCTATCTGTACCACTTGATGGTAAAGCTCAAGAAGATCTTCTCTTCTGAATTATTTATGCACTCCCACCACTCAGGAGATCCACAGCAGCTCCTGTCAGGTCTACACACAGGAGCAGAGCTGAACTGAGCACTACGTCATGGCTTCACACTGGTTCCTTGATTGAGGCAGGCCCTACATGAAAAGTCCCTGCAAAAGACAGCCCTGCTTACAACTGCTGATGCAAGTGTCCCTATTTCCTCTGCAGGAGGTTTCCCAGTAATCTCTGTATTTCT